>NC_056725.1:1985223302-1985382927 GCF_019279795.1 Protopterus annectens | reverse complement strand
ATATGCACCGTTTTTTGGGCTCACCATCACTGTTAACGAATTCCTCATTAACAGTAGTAGCATCTTTACTGTACTTGTCATGACTATATTTAACGAACCCATAGACCCGGTTGTTTTTGTAGTCATCTGTGTCCCTAGCTAACTTCTTAATTTTCATTTGTATACTTTTTTCAACATATTTGTCAATGTTACTTAAAACATCCTGATAACCTTGTGCATTTTGAAAAAAAAACAAGTTCCCCACAATGCTTTCATTCAGTTTAACAATTTCTATGTCCTTTGTTGAATATCTAAATACTACAACTTTTTTTAGATTTACCAGCAAATGGAATGAAAATGAAATAGAATTTTTGGACATCAAATTAAGAACAATTCAAAGAGAACGGTACCAAGAAAAAAGGTGATAACCACGAAGCTGAGCCACCAAGTTTGAATAAATCCAAGTATTAGTCTTTTATTGTATACGAAAAAACAGAAACTGGAACCACGTATCACAAGCGCTTTCGCTCGGATATTCCGAGCTTTCTCAAGTTAATAAAATCCTGTAAAGCACATGTTTAAATAGTTGCTTGCATCAATTAGCAATTAAAATAAATATGTGATTAAAGCATTATTCAATTAAGAACCATTGTTTTTTTAAAAATATAAAAATGTATAAAAGAACTTTCATTAAAATATGAAATGCCTTTCATTCATTCCAAAACAAACCAAAACAATTATTTACATTACATGATATTCTAAATCAGAAATCTAGTCACTATTTGAATTCTATATTAATGCATTAAGTGTGCTTCACTTTTGAAAAAAGCTTTGATGTTGTTTCAATTTCATTGTGATCTGTGCTATACATTCCTTTGTTGGGGAACACATTTGTGGGGACTTGCTAATGACATAATGTTCAAGCAGTTCAAAGTTGAAGAAAAGCAACTAAATGTATATAAAATGCTTTTCTGTTTGCAGAATGCATGGATATTTAATTATTATAATCTACCATTTTGTCATAACCTGGCTCTTCTAAGTTTTAATACTGGTTTAATACTGATGGTATCATTTAATCCAGGCCAGTTGCCAGCATTTAACCTAAGTTGCCACACCAATTCCCTATATTCAAGGGTGGCTTCCCAATCTCCCCCTCTTAAATCACGATTCACCTGCTCCAGGACCATGAATTTGAAATTGTAGTTTGGACATACAAGGGAATGTTTGTAAAGTGCATTTGATTCTTTGTTTTTAGATATTTCATAAAAATGCTCATACATTTTCTTCTTAATTTCCCTTTCTGTCTTTCCTACATAAAAACTTTTACAAAGTGTGCACACTACTAAATAAACCACTCCTTTGGAGTTACATGTAAAAAAAGTGGGAGATTCAATTTTCTTTTTTCTTGAGGGCAAATATATTCCTACATCATCCAAAATTGCGTGACATTGGTGACAGGCCCCACATTTGTATGTGCCTGATTTCTTTGTACAATCTTTGTTTTTTCTCTTTTTCTTTTCAAACATTTCTTTTAAATTAACACCCTTTTTCCTGATGAATTTAGGTTTGAGAGGTAAAACATTCTTTAAATCTTCATGTGATGTTAATATTGGCCAAAATTTGTTGATAGTCCTTTCTATCTCTTGTGCTTGTCCACAATGTGTGTAAATAAATTTGGGTCCGATGAAATCATTTCCCTTTGTGCTAACTGTCTGATTTTGTGTGTGACCCTTTCCTAATAATGGGCAATATAATGAGTCTCTTTTATTCGCTACCTCTCTGTACAATACTTCAAATAAATCCAAAGGGTAGCCTCTCTCTAAGAACATCTTTTGCAAAACCTGAACTTCATGAAAGAAGTCACCATCTGTACTGCACATCCTAGATGCTCTAATTAATTGCCCTTTCAGGATCCTTTTTTTCTGTGAGAAAGGGTGGGCACTCCGAAAATGTAATAGGGAATTAGAAAATGAGGCCTTTCTATAAATTTTTGACTGAAAAGTTTTATTGTCCTGATCTTTGTATAAATTCACATCCAAATAGTGGAGTTCATGTACCCCTATTGTGTGTGTGAATTTCAAAAAACTAGTGGAATTGTTAATGTGTGCTAAAAATTCTAGAAGCAAGTCGTGTGTTCCTTTCCACAAAATACAAATATCATCCAGAAATCTTCTGTAAAACAGCAGGTGTTCTTCCCAGGGAGGTATAAATACATGCTTGATTTCCCATCTGTGGAGCACCACATTAGCATAAATGGTGGCACATGGTGCCCCCATCGCCACTCCCTTAAGTTGTTTGAATAGTTCTCCATTAAAGAATACAACATTGTTCTCCAATACAATGCTCATTAGTTCCACAATCAGGTTGGTTAAATTAGCGCTCAAGCAGGTTTCCTGGGTAAAAAATTCACTAAACCACTGAAGTCTGATATCATGGGGTATACTAGGAAATAAATCCTTGATGTCAATTGCTTTCATTAGGAGCTCTGACCCAAAATTGTTACAAGGAACATTTTCCAGAAACTCCCATGAATCCTTACACACATACCTTAACAAGGGGGTGAATTTTTTTGTTGCATGATCAATAAATTTTGATAGTGGTTCCGTTATGCTACCACTTCCTGCTACTATTGGTCTAAATGCCAAAGGATCAAGTCCTTTGTGTGTTTTTGGAATTCCAAATATTATTGGTAACTTCGGTTTAGGGACATGTAAAAAATTGTATAATTTCTCATTAATGACACCTTGCAATAGATAATCATTCAAACAGTATCTTATCTTTGACCAATATATGTTAACTTCGTTTCTGGAAACAGTTGTATATTGTTCATCATTTTGAAGCATTTGGTGGAGGTGTTCATCATAATTGTTCTCGTACATAAGTACAATGCCTCCCCCCTTATCCGGCTTCATCACTCTTATGCTTTCTCTTTTTAGCATTTTGATGAAATCAAATTCAATTTGTTTCAAGTTTGTTTTCTCATTTTCATTAAATTGTAAGTTCCTAAGTTCATTTTCCACTAGTTGTTCAAAAAGTTTGATTAACAAATGCATAGGAGGGTTAAATAAACTTTTCCTGTCCAGTTCACAAGGGATGTGTGTTTGTTGTTTAAATAAATATTGCAGGTTAAGACTTCTAGTGAACAATTTTATATCAATTAAAGTAAGGGGTATATTACAATTTTTGTAGGGAACAAAGTGTAAACCCTTAGTAAAAACATTAAAGGCAATATTGTCAGGTACTACATCTGTGTAGTTGTAGATAGTAAAATTAGATTTAATGTACAACCTACATGCCCCTTGTGATGTATTTAAAATAACCTCCTTTAAGTTCCTATTCTTTCCACTATTACTTTCAACAGTGCTTGCCACCTCAGCATTTGCTGAGTCATGAGTTTCCTGGAAACCTAAGTATTCCACGGACGGGGTGGGTATTGCTTCTACTTCCAACCCTCAGTTCTCCCTGGGTGCTGGTGAAAATCCTGTGTGGACCCTTTTCGTTCCTTTTGGGCTAGCCTTTCACTTCTACGTAATGGCTCCTCCCCCCAGTTGTTTTGTGCTTCATTTCCTTCTTTGTTTGCATTTTGATTTTCAACCCTAAGTGCTCTGTGTAAGGCATACGCCACCCCCTCCCTATATTCAATTAGATCCCTCTCAAGCTTACGCATTTTTCTGTTAATCACTTTATTTCAAAATATATCAACATCATCAAACACTCTACTATATTCAAGTTTCACTGTAGAAAAATTAGGGTCAGTGACAATATTGTTGTTCAATGCATTTAAATCATTTGTGAGAATATTCTGCTTAGCTTCATATTCTTCTATCATTACACCCAACATTTTGGCCCCCACCCGATCGAAAATGTCACACAGTTTGTAATAGTAAGGTGTTCCACTTTGCACATTGTTTGGGAATTTAAATAGTCTCAGACCTTTTGGAATGCGTTTCACTTTTACACATTCTTTTAAATAATCAACTTCAAGTTGATTATTTTTTAAAGCATAAAGCTTCTTTTTAAAATCATCAAACTCATTTTCAATAATAGTCAATTTGTTTGCATAAACAGTACCTTTGTTGAATGAAAATTGCTGTTCCACCCAGTTCGTGAAACTAAAATCCTTATGCTGTTGCTGCCGCTTTTCCTTGGAAGACCTAGGCTTTTCCGGTCCTTCCTGCCGATCTACGCGACCATTACTTTCATTAATGTTAGTTTTTGTGTTTGGAATGCTATTCAGCCCGTTAGTCGATCATGTCTCCTAAACCTAATAGACTTCTTTGAAGCAGTCAGCAAAGCCATAGATGAGGGTAAGGTGGTTCACACAGCCTATCTAGATCTCGTCAAGGCGTTCGACACCATCCCCCACTCTGGAATTATAGATAAACTCATTAAACTAGGTATAAATCCCTATGTACAAGATGCGTTGCCAACTGGCTTACTGACAGAACCCACACTGTGAAAGCAGACTCCAAATCAGACTTCAGACAAGTGACAAGTGGAGTACCACAAGGTTCAGTCCTGGGTCCTCTCCTGTTTGGTATCTACTTCTCTGAAGTGTAGGCTAACACAGAAGGTCTTTGGCTAACTAAATTTGCAGATGACTGCAAATTAGGATCCATAATCGAAACTCCTAACGATGTGGGCATCCTACAGAAGGGCCTCACTGAGACAGATGCCTGGTGTCAAAGCCATGGCCTCAAGCTCAATGCCAAAATGTGCATTGTCATCCCCTTTGGTAAAAACTCTGTACCCATGAACTACCACATAGGCAGTAGTCTACTTAACACCGAAAGTGTGATAAGAGACCTTGGGACACAGCTGGACAGCAATCTCTCCTTTGATAATCACATCGCCACAGTGGTCAGGAAATCCTTCTATGTGCACACCTCATCACAAAAGGTCATTGTTACCCTCTACCCATCACTCAGACCCATTATAGAGCACAACACCCCTTTTGGTATGCAATTCACAAGACATCTACAACAACTGGAAAAGCCACAAAAATACCTCAAAAAGAGGATTACCGGCCTCAAACAGATGCCTTACACAGACTGACAAAAAACTCCAGCTTTACTCAGTTGCATATCGCCTACTTAGAGGCGATCTCTGCCTAACATACAAAGCTATGTCAAACCCAGAGCTGTTGGACATGCTCCACTTAAAGAAATCCCAATCCCTCTGAGCTACATGCTCTAGGAACCTAAACCTTGTCACCACAATAAACAGAACATGCTGGAGGGATAGATTCCTGTCCCAGAGACTTCCCATACTCTGGAACAAATGACCTATCTATATCAAACAAAGCTCCTCATTAGCATTCTTCAAGAAAAATCTTGATGATTGGATGGGTAATAGGAAATTCACCCCGGGGATCTCTTCTGTGGTTCTGCTTGACAGTGGCACAGGAAAATAATTTTCTTGGGTGGCAAAAGCCAGGGTACCTTTTTGGCTAGGCTTGTATAGGCCCTAGGGCCAATAGCCTAGTACCTACCTATGAACCTATGAACCTATTGAATAAGTGTGCCATGCTGGATAGAGCTATTCAGGTTGTTTGTGAAAAGAGAAAAGAGAACTGAGCCCAGTATAGAGCCTTGTGGGACTCCTATGGTAGTTGGATGTTAGGGGGATAGTGCTCCTTGCCATTGGACAGATTGTTGCCTGTCAGATATGTAGCTTTTGAACCAGGCTATGGGAGATGGGGTGAAAGATAGTGAGGCTAGAGAATCTAGCAGAATGGAGTGAGAGACCATGTCAAATGCCTTTGAGAGGTCCAAGAAAATGGCTGATGTATATTTGTTGTTGTTCCTGTGAAGGTTAACTAGATTAGAGAATGAAAGAAGAGCAGTGGTTGTGCTGTGATGAGGGAGGAAGCCATGGTAAATCTAAAAAAAGTTGTAGTAGTATTTAGATATTCAACAAAGGACATAGCATCGTCCTCACTACCCTTCCAAAGTATTAATATATCCTCAAGGAATCTGTTGTAGAGAGCAATCTTGTCATTATATGGTGAACCAAATACATAATTTTCCTCCCAATATAGAAGAACCAGGTTGGCAAATCCAGGGGCACATTTGGCCCCCATTGCCACACCTGAAGGTTGTTGAAAAGTTTCGCCTTTGAATGTTACAAAATTGTTCCTCAAAACTATTTCCATACATGATGTCATCGTATTAACTTTGGCAGCATTTAATTTGCCACTTCTAACCAAACTTCGGGTAAAATATTCAACCCGTACATCCTGTGGAATTATAGTGAATAAGTTAATGACATCTATGGTAAGAAAAGACCATTCAGTAATGTCATCAGAAATTCTATCAAGTCTATGAAGGCAATGCCAAGAATCTTTCAAAATATGTGGAACCCCAGCCACAACCTTCTGAATCCCTTCATCCACAAAGGCCACCAAGGGTTCTGTCTTAGAACCCCAAGAGGAAACTATAGCTCTAAAAGAAGGATCACTGGTGCCTTTATGTATTTTGGGGAAACCAAAGATGACTGGTGTGACTGGGTGTTCCACATTTAGAAAGTTAAATTCAATTTCAGTCAGTGCCCCTTGAAACAGGGAATCAAGTAAAAACAAGTCAATTTTACGATATGCTATGTGCAATTCGTAAATAGATACCCTTTGGTAGGTTGTGTGGTCATCCAAAATTTCATGCATTTTAGCTATATAATCAAATCTGGACATGATCACCACACCGCCACCCTTATCAGGTTTCATAATTCTCAAATCTTTATTGTTAGCTAATTCAAATAGAGCAACCTTTTCCTGTTGAGACAAATTCCAAACTGAATTTGCCCCCCATTTGGTATTATTCATGTTCTTGATTCCTGTAACACAGTTTCTCAAAAATGGACACATTCTTGTTACAAGGGGGTATAAATACACTTTTCCTTTTTAAATTCCCCTCATTATTTTGATCACCAATACCACTGTGATTGTCCTTTAAGTAAAGGGCCAGATTTAGCTGTCTAACAAACATTTTGATACTAGTGAGTGCATCCACCATGTTAGTTCTAAAACTGGGTACAAATGAAAACCCTTTTAACAAAACATCATGATGAAATTCTTTAATGTTAAAGGCACTATAATTGTAAATACTGAAATTAGATTTGGTGAGGATTTTACACTGTAACAACAGATTCTCATTGCTTAAACATATTTCTTCATCATAAGTAGTAGTAGTAGGGGAAGAGAATGAAATTTCACATACATCACAATCAGAGTCAATATCAAAGTCATTTAGTCATTTAGTATCTCCTTCTGTTGTTGTTGTAATTGTGCCAATGTTTGTTCCAACGGTTGTTTACCTGTCGCTGTCCCTGTTGTTTTGTATCCACAGCATAATGCTGATTGTTTGAATTTCCCTACCTCTTGTTCTGTAGCCGAGCTGATCTCCTTAACGGTAGGTATTCGTCTAAAAAAGCACCAGATGCATATGCACCGTTGTTCGGCTCACCATCACTGTTAACGAATTCCTCATTAACAGTAGTAGCATCTTTACTGTACTTGTCATGACTATATTTAACGAACCCATAGACCCGGTTGTTTTTGTAGTCATCTGTGTCCCTAGCTAACTTCTTAATTTTCATTTGTATACTTTTTTCAACATATTTGTCAATGTTACTTAAAACATCCTGATAACCTTGTGCATTTTGAAAAAAAAACAAGTTCCCCACAATGCTTTCATTCAGTTTAACAATTTCTATGTCCTTTGTTGAATATCTAAATACTACAACTTTTTTTAGATTTACCAGCAAATGGAATGAAACTGAAATAGAATGTTTGGACATCAAATTAACTAAATTTGCTAATACTTTACATAGTAACATTTTCAGGAAAAAATCTCACAGCAATTCCTTGTTACATTATAATAGTTGCCACCCCCCTCATCAAAAAAGATGAATAGTGAAGGGCCAGATGGTAAGACTTTCAAGAATAGTGAGTGATGATGACACTTGTATTAAGGAAGTGTATACCCTTATTGGTTTCTTTTAAGACAGGGGATACCAACCAACAGCAATACTTTTTGCTCATAATATCAGATATTTTACATGTAAATACTTTTAATTTGATTTGTTCATTTGACAAATATTATAGTTCATGTCTTCTTTTTCTATGAAGGATATGCTCACAGCATGAGTATGACTATTGCTATCCACTCTTTTGAAAACTGAGGGGCAGATTCATAAATTCCTACACTAAATGCTGCTATCATGTGCACATTGCTGCATGCCACACACAAAACAGCTTGCTATTTCACATTTCATTGAATGGCTCTGTGCTTAGTGTAGAGCTTTAAAAGAAGAGTAAGTGGCAGACTATGCTAATGAAAGCATAGTAGCCGAATTACATAGTAATTAACCAATCCAATATGGTAGAGCTATTCAGGAACCTATGAAATAATTGTGTGCACCAAGTGTAGCCATTTGCCCTGAAATCCAAAACTCTTTGGAATATAGCCACAATTACACTAAGGAAAAATTGTTAGGGGTTGCTGCTGCCATCATTAATCTGTATGTGCAAAAGGCTTTACTTTAAGGTGCTGCTGCTCCGAGACCTTGGCCAAAAAGAAGAAAGGTGTTTAGACCCCATTTGACTTATCATGGGCTACATGACACACAAATTGTAGAGCGATATCAGGTGGACAGGGAAACAATAAAGGAAATATGCAACCTCTGCTGCCCTTACTTAAGTTGCCAGGGAAATCATGGATAGACCATCCCAGTGTAAACAAAGGTATGTCTAGCATTACATATACTAGCTACATGTACTTTCCAGAGATCCATAGGGGATATAGTAGGGGAGTCATAAGTGTCACCTTCTAGAATATTTAATCATTTTCTAAATGCAGTGCTACAACATGCAAGAGAGCATATCTATTTCCCATGCACCCCAGAAGAGAGTTCAAGAAACATGGAAGAATTTTATGCAAAAGTGCACTTCCCTGATGTTTTGGGGACCATAGATTGCACATTCATAAGCCTCATCCATGAACATGGTAGCGGTACATTAACAGAAAAGGATAACACTCTATAGACTGTCAGGTTGTCTGTAATGCCCAAAGGATCATCTACAATGTATGTGCAGGTAACCTATGTAGTTTTCACGATTCACACATATGACACACTTGTGAGCTGTACATAACATTAGCTAGAGATGACTTTCCACAAGGGCATCTGGTGGGGGAAGAATTTATGGAGTGGAACCTTAGGTCATGACACCCATAAGAAACTCACACAACCCCACTGAGCATTATAGTGATCAGTATACAGTGATGCCCATGCTCAAATCATGATTCTGGTGTCAAGCCACATCAGGTACCCTGCGATACAACCAACCTCTGCTCAAATACTTCCAGTCTGTGCCATGTTGCACAATATAATTCTCTGGAAACAGCTTCAACAAGGATAACAGAGGACAGCACAACAATTCCCATTACCACAGATAGCGCCAGTAGCTCCAGCAAATACAGATGAAGAGTCTGAGGAAGAACCACTAGCTGCAGATGGTGCAGGCAGACATAGCCATGCACAATATGAAAGAGTTCTGGCTAAAAGGCAGAGGATATCACACACATAATGACTACCTAAGTAAAAACCTAAGAGCCTAAGCACATGCAAATATTAAACGTGATGCCTGTAAAAGTCTACAGCCTTTACTTAACCATGTAATGCTTCTGTTCTGTTAGCATCAGACAGAGACATACCCCAAGGACACATCTTGTAGCTGCAGTTCTAACAAGGTAAGTGTGGAACCTGTATGAAAAAAAGAAGTATATAACTGCTAACTGCCATAAGCAAATACTTATGTGTCCCTAAGCTGGAACATATGCAGGTGTACAGTAATATCAGTAATAGCATATGACTGCCTGTAATATATAGATATGGATTTTGCCCAATAGTGTTGAAGTAGTGAAAAGAACTTGGGACATAGTATTTAATGAAACTATGAGGAAAGATTTAGGAAATTTCCCCAAAATAATATACTCCAGGGAAAAGAATATTAAATAAATTTTGGAGGGAAACAGAATTATTTATAAGTGTTCTAGAATGTATAAATGTGGAACCTATAAATTTTGCAGGTTCATTAATGAAGGACCCTATGTAGTGGTGTCCAATTATACTAAGACCATAGGGTGCCCTGGTAGGTGTAGTTGCAACACACAGAAGTTAGTATATATTGCTACCTGTGTTAGTTGCAATGCATTCTATGTAGGCAAAACTGTCCGTAGGTTAAAAGACAGGATTGCAGAACACCAGAGGGCTATCAAAAACAAGGACACCCATAATGCATTATATATGCATAGTACACAATGTGTCGATTTCAAGAAATTAATTTTCTTTGTGATTGACAGAGTGACATGTCTTGAAAGAGGTGGGGATGAAAGGTTGAAGGTGGAATTATTGGAATATAAATGGCAAATAATTTTGGATGCAACAACCCCACCAGGTTTGAATGAATATATTTCTCTAAAACCTGTTTTAAAAGAAAGGGCTAACAGGATATAGTACAAATAGGAGGCTAGTAGGCATTCCTACACCCCTACATGCTTTATTCAAATTACTATCAACAACATTATTATTTATTTCTATCTATTTTTATTTTTAATTTTATTTTTTATTGTATTATTTTTTTCCTATGTTAGTCTTATTTGATGGAGAGATACAGGTGTACATAACCTAGACAAGATGTTTTACACATTTGTTTTTAATAGCAAGTTAGGGTAATGTTTTTTATTGTGCGTGGATACTTTCTGTGTTTACACCTATTTAACATTATTTATTTAAGTAATTAACTATCTAATTTTCTATTGGTTGTGTAACTAATTGTTTAGGTATTTAATATGTGGTATGGATGATTTTCACTTGCTCTGATGAAGCCATTTGTAATGGTGAAAGCGCTTAGCAAGTGAATTCGTATGTACTTTGGATTAAACTGCCGCCTAGTGCTTTGGACGTGGTTCTTTGTTTTTTGTTTTTGATTTCTAAGCTGTTGGCTTTTATTTTTGTTGTTCTGTTGATTTTTATAATCATAATTTAAAATTGAAATAGGCTTAAATGAAACTGGGTCTGACAGGTCTGTAGACCCAGCATTTTTAATGTAAAGACACACTTAAGTTAGCCAAAAGTGAACGGGTATCAGAAACAAATCAAATAACTAGCTACAACAAGTAATTCTCACTTTAAGCCTCCTTGTATTTCCCAACTTTAAGTGACCAGCCTACTTTATTACTTCCACTAGAATAGCAGTCCTAGTCTTCTTAATGTAAAATCACACACTGGTAAACCAAAAGTGAAAAGTTACCAACCAGCTACAACAAGTAATTTTCATTTTAAGTCCCCTTGTGTGTTTCCCAACTATGACTTACCAGGATATATTTCTACTCCAACTAGAAATACAGTCTTATTCTTCTTAATGTAAAAACACACTATAGTTAGCCACAAGTTAAAATATACTAGAAACAAATCTAATAACTAGCTACAAGTATTTGCAAGGCAACTCAAAGGCAGACAGACCGGCAATGAGGAACACACAGACACTAAGGCAATTTCAAAGTATGGTAACAGTCTAAGGGGAGGGTCTCTCTAGTTTCTTCTGTCAGTAACCAGTAAGAAGAGTAAAGGAGATAAGACTGGGAGGAGCTCTTGGGCCAGATATGTATAAGATGAGACTGGGAGTAGCTTCCAACGCTGAATCTACAGTAGGGCAGGCAGTTCAAAAGTCTTCAAGTATAAAAGCACAACAGGAATAGGTAACTTCAGATAATGAACAAATAGTGCACAAAACATTTAAATGGTAACATATTTGCAATTATAAATGTAGTTTAAATGTACTTCTCTGGATGCAAAACATAGTCCAAATGTTTTGTTATTGAGCTTCCAAGTTTCCAGTGGTCCCAAAACTATAACTATATACACACAAGCATGTATAAATGTGTCCCCTGCATTTGACTAAACATTCATTTGTTCGACAATCCCAGGGGTGTGATTTAATATCAACAGAATGGATGGCCGAATGTTAAATTTGTTGATGGTACTGAAAATTGATACAGATAAGTGGGGTTGGAAGGGGTTAAGAGCATATGTGTGTGTGTGTGTGTGTGTGTGTGTGTGTGTGTGTGTGTGTGTGTGTGTGTGTGTGTTATGTGTATGTATGTTTGTGAGTTATGGTTAGGGTCAAGGATGAGTGAAGGATGGGTGTAGTGTGTCAGTGTGCGAGTTTGTGTATTTTAAGGTAGGGTAAGGGTTAAGTTAGGGGAAAGATGTAGTGTTGTTTGGTTTCTGTGTGTTTTTGATTGTTTTGTGTCTGTCAAATAGTGACTTTGTTACAGGAAGGTTTTAATGATGTTAGCTTTGGGGGAAGGGGCAGTGTTAGGGTAAGGGTTAGCACCCATTACTAAGGTGGTTCAGGGGAGGTGGGGCCAGAATTGAAAATACTATTACTGGGTTACATAGATAAATAAACAATAGACACTAAATAAGCAATTCTGATGTGGATTCTCAACTGTTTATGTCATTAGGGATTTCAGAAAAATAAGAGGTGGTACAGTATAACGCTATCATATATGAGTACAAAACTAGCATGGAATATCTGGGTACACATTACAAGGAGAGATGTTAAAAGGTCTCTGATGGCACTGATATTGACCTGAAAATAGAGTCCAAACAACTAAGAATAGAATACAAATCTATCATGTGACCATTCCTCCCAACAGAGCGAGGAATACTTAACACTACTCTTGTATTCAAAATGAATAATAATAGCAACATTGTGCTAAAATTATATCTAGGATCATTCCATAAAAATCCGTGTTTAATCCAGCCAGGCAGAACTATATTATCCACTCCATTTGGGGTAGGTAGGGATATTAACAGTGTCCATGATCAAAGCTCCTAACCAGGACAATAGTCTGAGAAATTCAAGGCCTCAGATCATTATATTTCCCCCTGTTATACTACTGCTTCCAATCAGATGACAGAAGTCTACATCCATAAACTGCTAAAGTACTGACAAACTGGATTATCAGGAGAAAGTTGTGTAGAATCTTGCTCTGGTAAATTTTCTCTTAAACTGCTAGAGCAGAGAAGCTCAAGCATGAATAAAGAATATTACTAGATAGTTCAGTTATACATTATTTAAAATGGTATTATACTGAAGAATTAAACAGAACTGACACACAGCTGTACTACCATATAATCAAATCAAACTTTGTATTGTGTCTAGCCTAGCATGGATACCAATTCCCCAGTAGAAATTAAAATTTCAAAATGTTTCAAAATAAATATTATTATTATAATAAAATAAATCTGTTACCCCTTCACTAATATCAACATGAATACTTGTCACAGGCATAATTCAGAATCATTGTTACTGTAATTAATGAAGGCATTAAGTAAATTTGTTGCTATCAAGCAATTATATCCTCAAAATGTATAATATATTTGGGGTAGTAAAGCCAGATAGTCCAATATATGGAAGACAACAGATAAGTTAATAAATTTACTGAATACAAAAAAATAAAAATAAAACGGAGTAAAAGACCACCATGAGTAGGAACTAATAATGAGGGAAGAGAAAAGTAAAGCTATCAGTGTGTTGTTGTTGTCTTTTGGCCTTTCCCGGTTAGGGGTCGCCACAGCGGAACTCTGGTCCGCTAATTATTCGCAGTAGATTTTCACAAACGCCGAGGTACCAGCTCGATGTCCAACCTTCAACGAAGGCATATCCATTTATGCATGTCTTTCAAATGCCCACCCAACCATGGGGAGGACATGCAGACTCCACACAGAAGGCACTCCCCGCACTCCAGCCGAGAATCGAATGGGAGAACCTCTTGCTGTGAGGCAACAACGCTACCACTGCACCACCGCGGAAGACAAAAGGAAAGCTATCAGTGTAACACTTTAAAATGGCTCTTACTATCTGTTATTTAAACAATTACTGACAGTAAAACTTCCTACACACTTAGCAAACAACCAAAAAGAAGGGCAAGTTTGGTCAGACACTGCTAGGTACTCTAAACTATAATAACGCACCATGGTGGTGCAGCGGTAGCATTGTTGCCTCACAGCAAGAGGTTCTCCTGTTCGATTCTCAGTTAGTGTGCAGGGAGAGCCTTCTGTGTGGAGTCTGCATGTCCTCCCCGCGGGTCGAGTGGCGTTCCGAAAGACATGTGTGAATGGGCGTGCCTTCGTTGAAGGTTGGGAGTTGAGCTGGCAACTTGGCACTATGAAAATCTACTGCCAATCATTAGCGGACCGGAGTTCTGCTGTGGTGACTCCTAACCGGGAAAAGCCGAAAGAGAACAACAAGTATATAACATACATGAGCTGAAACAAAATACAGCTTTACATATATTTGCAGATTGTTAAGTCATTCATAAAGTTATAAGTGATGTCCTGTGATGAAAATATTATAAAAAGATATGATATTTTAAATCTAATGTCAGGTTGACCCAAAAGATGAATTCTACTTGCCATATTAATTATTTTAGCTTGAGTCTCTCTGTAAAAGTTTACTGAAATTTAAGTTATATTCATGCCATACAAATTTTTTTTCTAGTACCAAAAAAGACCTTGATCATATCCAAAACACTTAATAACTACATATATCCTATGAAGATGGCAACAGGAATGGAAAAGGCTCTGTGTGCTTTATCTTCACCACAGGAAAAAAAATATTGAACTGTTTCAACATGTTCAGTTGGGTAGCATTTCCCCAGACGTCTAACGATGAGACTGTCTCTCCTTGATCTGTTTCTAATAATATAAGGGTTTGTTTTAAAGAAATGTAAACTATATTCAAGAGGTTACATTTTGAATACATTTTCTTATGGCAGTCTTCTAAATTTGGAAACTTTTTTCATACTGAGATACAAGAAATTGCAAGCTCTGCAATGAGTTTTTATCACAAAGATACTTATTTGCAGATTGCAAATTGAGGAACATAGGACTACTCTTTCTTTAATACAGTTGCAATCAGGGCAACAAGACTATAAGAAATATGTGACAATCCCTGCGTTGATACTGCTATCCTTAGGTATACTAGAGACCTGAAGTTCCAGGTTGCAGAAGCTTTCACCATTAATAATTAAATTATTTTCTTCTTGCATGTGTACAACTCACACTGCACTCTTCCTGTAGTCATCTTCATGAACGTTTCTTTTTAGTAGTTTTATCAAATGAAAAAAGTGGAGGATTCAGGACATTCAAGTTGTTTCTTTTTATGTACCTCCATGATTGTGGTCATCTCCTTGTTCTTAGTCATAATTTAAGGCACTCACTCAAGGTGTCATCTCAAAATAAAAGGACCATCTTAGCCAAAAATCCACATGCCATATTCATGCTGCTGAGTTTATGTTTCTTTATAGATATCCTATTAGTATAGGAACATTCCTTTAGCGAATATTGACCACCTGCTCCACAACACTTTCAAGAATATCTGTCAGTACTTCTAAAAATGCAAAGTAAATAAATACTTGTTGCAGCCTTTCGCCTATACAAAAAACAACTGAAATGTCATCAAGGTCTTGATAGAAAGTCAAATACACATTTTTTCGTGCAATGGTTACAAACTACAGTCTGGTGTGCAATACAAAGCAGAATGATGCACACACATGGCAGCTCAGGTTGATGCCATCTAGTTGACTCTCATATATGAAAACATGTCTTTGAAATGACTACCAACAATGTCTTTTCTGAAAAATATAACACTGTCATCCTACTTTTAAAGGAGAGGTTATTAGAATGAGTGAAAAAACATAAAACAAGCACTTAAATTAGTTAAGATGATGCATCTTGGCCATCACATTTATTAAAACAAAATATGTGACAAGGTATTGTTAAATGCATCATATTAAACTCTTTTATTTTAATATGAATTTAATGCCCAAGCACTCATTTATATCTGAAGTGTATGTGACATTAAGCAATAACTGCCAGTGTAATTCTTTCATTTCTAATGAAAATCATAATTTCACACCCTACTTGTTGGATTCATACAATCTGATGCAGTATACAAGAACTTTGTGAATCCTAACTAATGCTCAGAATGATAATACAAGATGTTGCTTTTTTAATTGAATAAATGTGCTTGCAAATCTCTTTTCTTAACCTTCTAGTTGTTTTACCAATATAAAAATCTTCACATTTGGTGTAAATACTTCCAAAATGTAAATAACTGTATGCTATATATCATGAGAAGAGAAGCAGTGGGCAATCATAAAATGTAGAAGTCCGTCACTACACTGTGATGGCCTTCGAGATCTCCCACCAAACCAATGCACATCAAAGGAATAAGAAAGATGGTAGGCAGTAGACCATCTCCTGGGTTATGAATTTAACTTAGGGACATCCCCCCAAATAATAAACTACTTTATCTTTTTAGTAAAGAAAATACTTCTCTTATATACATCACAAATGAAAAATCTGAATGTAATTAGGAACACTATCTTTATTTCTGTATGTTTGATCATTTCTATATGCGCCACTACAAAACCCAACAATTATATGTGTTTATGTAAATTGGAACTCCAGATGCTTCCTTATCCAGTTATACCATAACCCCTCATATTTATTCCACTTTTTCCTCTGTTGACCACTTGTTTTTATCTGTCTTAGTGTTTCATGAATGTTGATTTCCTTAATGTTTACTCCCCTGGCCTCACTAATCCAGTCATACACAGAGATATACAAACTCAGGCATATATGCACACACACACACACACACACACACGCACGCACGCACACACACACACACACACACACACACACACACACACACACACACACACACTCACACAACCATCCACATAAACTTAATTCAACAATCATCATCATCTTCTTTCGGCTGTTCCCGTTAGGGGTCGCCACAGTGGATCATCTGTTTCCATTTCTTCCTGTCCTCTGCATCATGCTCTTTCACACCAACCGCCTGCATGTCCTCTCTCACCACATCCATAAACCCTGTCTTAGGCCTTTCTCTTTTCCTCTTACCTGGCAGCTCCATCCTTAGCATCCTTTTCCCAATATACCCAGCATCCCTCCTCAGCACATGTCCAAACCAACGCAATCTCGCCTCTCTTGCTTTGTCTCCAAACTGTCCAACCTGAGCTGACCCTCTAATATACTGATTCCTAATCCTGTCCATCCTAGTCACACCCAGTGCAAATCTTAACATCTTTAACTCTGCCACATCCAGCTCTGACTCCTGCCTTTTTGTCAATGCCACCGTCTCCAACCCATATAACATAGCTGGTCTCACTACCCTCTTGTAGACCTTCCCTTTCACTTTTACTGGTACCCGTCTGTCACAAGTCACTCCTGATACTCCTGTCCACTCATTTCACCCTGCCTGTAGTCTCCTCTTCACCTCTCTTCCACACTCACCATTACTCTGAACTGTTGATCCCAAGCACTTAAACTCATCCACCTTTACCAACTCTACTCCCTGCATCCTCACCATTCCTCTACCCTCCTTCTCATTTACACACATATATTCTGTTTTAGCCCTGCTGACCTTCATTCCTCTCCTCTCTAAATCATATCTCCACCTCTCCAGAGTCTCCTCAACTAGGTCCCTACTCTCACTACATATCACAATGTCATCTGCAAACATCATAGTCCATGGGGACTCCTGTCTGATCTCATCTGTCAATCTGTCCATCACCACTGCAAATAAGAAAGGGCTCACAGCTGATCCTTGATGTAATCCCACCTCCACCTTAAATGTATCTGTCACTCCCACCACAGTCCTCACCAATGTCACACTCCCCTCATACATATCCTGTACCACTCTTACATACTTCTCTGCCACTCCCGACTTCCTCATACAATACCACAACTCCTCTCTAGGCACCCTATCATATGCTTTCTGTAAGTCCACAAAGACACAATGCAACTCCTTCTGACCTTCTCTATATTTCTCCAACACTCTCAGAGCAAACATTGCATCTGTAGTGCTTTTTCCTGGTATGAAACCATATTGCTGATCACTAATTATCACCTCCCTTCTTAACCTAGCTTCCACTACTCTTTCCCATAACTTCAAGCTGTGACTGATCAATTTTATCCCTCTTTAGTTACTGCAGCTCTGCGCATCACCCTTATTCTTAAAGATAGGTACCAAAACACTTTTTCTCCACTCCTCAGACATCCTCTGACTTTCCAAAATTTCATTAAACAATCTGGTTAAAAATTCCACTGCCATTTCTCCTAAGCACCTCCATGCTTCCACTGGTATGTCATCTGGACCAACAGCCTTTCCATTCTTCATCCTCTTCATAGCTGTCCTTACATCCTCCTTGCTAATCTGTTTCACTTCCTGATTCACTATCCCCACATCATCCAACCTTCTCTCTCTCTCATTCTCTTCATTCATCTGCCCTTCAAAGTACTCTTTCCATCTACTCAACACACTCTCCTCACTTGTGAGTACGTTTCCCTCACTGTCCTTTATCACCCTTACCTGCTGCACATTTTTCCCAGCTCTGTCCCTCTGTCTAGCCAATCAGTACAGGTCCTTTTCTCCCTCTTTAGTGTCCACTCTCTCATACAACTCTCCATATGCCTTATCCTTAGCCTTCGCCACCTCTCTCTCTTTGCCATGCGCCTCATCTCCTTATACTCCTGTCTACTTTCTTCATCTCTTTGACAATCCCACTTCTTCTTCACCAGCCTCTTCCTCTGTATACTCTCCTGTACTTCATTCCACCACCAGGTCTCCTTGTCCTCCTTCCTCTGTCCAGATGTCACACCAAGCACCTTTCTAGCAGTCTCCCTTACTAGCTCTGCTGTAGTTACCCAGCTATTTGGTAACTCTTCACTGCCTCCCAGTGCCTGTCTTAACTCTTCCCTGAACTCCACCTCACACTCACCCTTTTTTAACTTCCACCATTTAATCCTTGGCACTGCTTTCACACTCCTCCTCCTCTTCTTGATCATCAACTTCATCCTACAGACCACCATTCTATGCTGCTTAACTACACTTTCCCCTGTCACCACTTTACAGTCTCCAATCTCCTTTAGACTGGCCCTCCTACATATGATATAATCCACCTGTGTGCTTCTTCCTCCACTCTTGTACGTCACCCTATGCTCCTCCCTCTTCTTAAAATACGTATTCACCACAGCCATGTCCATCCTTTTCACAAAATCCACAATCATCTGACCTTCTGCATTCCTCTCCTTAACACCATACCTACCCATCACTTCCTCATCCCCTCTGTTCACTTCACCAACATGTCCATTGAAGTCCACTCCAATCACGAGTCTCTCACCCTTGGGTACATTCAACACCACTTCATACAACTCACTCCAAAATTTTTCTTTCTCATCCATCGTACACCCAACTTGTGGAGCATATGCACTAACAACATTCATCATTACACCATCAATTTCAAGCTTCATAAACATCACTCTATCAGACACTCTCTTCACCTCCAAAACACTCTTGGCATACTGCTCCTTTCGGATAACCCCTACCCCATTTCTCTTGCCATCCACATCATGATAGAGCAATTTGAACCCACCTCCTATACACCTGGCCTTACTTCCCTTCCATCTGGTCTCTTGCATGCACAATATATCAACCTTCCTTCTCTCCATCATATCAGCTAGCTCTCTCCCTATACCAGTCATACCGCCAACATTCAAAGTTCCTACCCTCACTACTACACTCCTAACCTTCCTCCTCTCTTCGGGCATGCCTTCCCCCTCCTCTTCTCCTTCAGCTAACAGTAGCCCAATATCCACCAGCACCCTGTTGGCTAACAGTACTGGTGGCGGTCTTTGTTATCCCAGGCCTCAATCTGGTATGGAAATATGAAATGTTCTCCGCATAAGTCATTTGGCAGAGGTTTTACACCAGATGCCCTTCCTGACGCACCCCTCCCCATTTATCCGGGCTTGGGACCGGCACAAAGAAATGCACTGGCTTGTGCATCCCCAGTGGCTGAGTTGCTTGTGCATCTTAATTCAACAATAACCCCTTGATATAGCAAAGGAATAAATGATAGCTGCAAGGCCACTCCAGTCTTACCCTTTCTCTATCATGAACCTATTATCGAAAAAGCCACAAACCATTGTAGTGAATTTTGTGTTCCTATATTCATTTTTAACAAGTAAATTTCTAATGTTTACTTCTTTCATGTTTTTCCATAACCTCAGATGAACAACATTATTATAAATGTGCTTCCTGTTCACAAAGCCATACTCATCAGCCTCTCTTCTTATTGTACAATGCTTGTAAATATAACAGTAGTTCAATGTTTACAAATATATTTCTGTTATTTACACTGCATGACTGGTCATTCACAGTCAAAATTGGGATGAACTCTGCACTTACTTTATTCTCCTTTGTAATTGCAGATCATCAAGCAACCATCATGGCCTCTAATACTCATTCATTCCCCTTTATGAGGTCAGGGCACAGCCACAGCATTGTCAGCCTCTAGGCCACCATCAGAAAGGCTTTTCTATATACCTTAGCATTCCCTGCACAGGATCCCAAGTTCTGGGTATGCAATGAAGATGTGCAAGGGCCTATCACTCAATTCATTGACTGATGCTACCCCAGTACCCCACCTCGTAATCAGATTGTAGGTGGGAGTGCATCCCAGGTCAGATGTTCCAAGCCACCCCCATACAGATATGGGTAGTCTCCACTTCAGTATTCTTCTCCATCCCCAACCTACTCCTCCACTGTCTGGATCACTAATTCCACTTGGGTCATCTGTGTTGTAGTCACAAGCTCCACCCCCCTCTGCTGCAGATCCATCCACAATAAACAGATAGGGCTTTATTTATTAAATGGATCCCCCCAAATCTTTTTTAATATAAGCTTTTGAGGAGCCTTTAGTTTCTTATAGCAAGCTTATGTCTAAGATTCCCTTCAAATCTGACACTATTTTATCCCCTACCACAACACAATTCAACTTACATAAGACAAAATGGCGTCTTCTCTCCTGCTCACTTAACTCGGCAGTTTATGAGCTAGTTTTTCTTTTTTTATTTTAAGGATTAATAAGATCTCTCATTTCCCTCTCTGTTACATTTACACATTTCCTTTATCCACCTTAGTACAACAACCATCAAATAACTCCTCTACACTCAGAAAAAAATCTGACAATTTCCCTATTTTGCTTATAAATCACCACTTTCTTATTCCAGATTATTTTTCTGTCTTTCAGTCCATTCCATTCTTCACTTACCCAAGAATGACAACTCGTACGAGTTTTCCCCAGAATACTAAATGCACATTGTATTTTAATAACAAAAAGGTTTCCTGTTACATTCTTTCACATCCTGATTCCCTCTATTGTCTTTTTTATAGTTCTCTACTTCTATTGTTGTATAGAGTTTCTTTGCATGTTTTGCATCTTCTCATTGAACCTCAAAGCCTCTGGCCTGCAAAGGTAGAGAAAGGGGTGGAGGCGAAAGGTAGAACCGAAATGTTATGATTGGAAAGTGGTCTGAGAACATGGGAACCAGTATGGGTGGTAACTGCCTGCAAATACTGGGGTCTGGGGAACAGGAGAACAGCAGAGTAAGCAGAAGGACAGCAACATGGGTAGATGAAAAGATGGCAACGTCAGTGTGTGAAGACAACATGACAGGGATAGAGTGGTAATGGCCCTCAGTCTCAATTAGCAGAGAAGGTAACACAGAAGAGGAACTGCCTAAATGTGATCTTACTACCTACATAACGGGATTGAAGGTGAGGAGAACCAGCTGCTACCACCTACTATGCAACTGTTTGTTTTTCTTTATAGATGGTTAAAGGAAGGTCAGCAGTATTACCATGGGATTACAGAATGGCAGAGTTCCAAACTCAGGGAAGTACTGGTAAGCAACATACTGTAGGTGGATGGAGAAAAAAAGTTTATGATAGAAGAGCTATGGGAGGGAATTAGGGATGTCATTGTGTAATGTGTGTCAGATATATGAAAAGATATAAACAGAGAAGAGGACGTTCCAGGTGGTTTAACAGAGAAATGAGACAGGGAATTAAGTAAAACATGTTCACTTGCCAAAGACAAGAAAGGAAGGATAGATATGTGATTACAATGAGAAAAGCAAACAGAGGCATATGAATGATCAAAGCTGAATTCACAAACAAGCTAGTGAAGGATGAAGGAGGGCAGAAGAATGCACACAAGACAGCACAGGATGGTAAAGCAGGACACTATGTGAAGGAAGCTGGTTATGCAGAGGAAAGTGACAGCTGGCATGGCAGAGTTATTAAACACATTAATTATTTCCATGTTCACAGTCAAAAACGGAGAAGGGTGCTTGTCTGGAAGGTGAGACTGGAATTGGGGACACTTAAGTGAATGATTAGGAAGATAATTGCCAGGTAGGTTAATAGTGAACAAATGGAACTGAGGAGACAAGACACAGAGAGCAGGGGAGTGCATTCCCAGAATAAACAAGAAAACACAAAGGATACTGGATGCACCCTTGATGGCAGCTTTACACCAAGCCATTGAAAGCAGGGTAGTGTCAGTGGAGTGGAAGAGGACAACGCTGCTTTACTGCATAATGGGCAGAACTGAAGGGAATAAAGCAACTAAAGGCTGGTTAGGCTGCAGTGCTGGAAAGGCCACAGAAAGGATCTTAAGGAGCAGAATGATAGCCTTCCTTTAGGAAGGTAACTTCTTTTAATGCATGAATTTATACATTGAAAATCATGTCAGGATGGTTTCATCTAGTACTATGGATGGGTCACCAGGCAGTAAGTTTTGGGCCAAGCCAATAAATATTTATTTTATTTTATTTAAGTTTGATGACTGGGGATGTCCACTGGGCTAAGAAGAGCCCATTTTCAATGAAGGGCTGGGGAGAAAAGCTCCACAATAATTGCAAGTTACAAAAGGACATAGTTCATACAGCTAATTAACCATTTACAGATAAGTTCCATGATATTTGCAATTGGCTTGTCACAATGTTACAAAAATGAAAATACACAATTCAATACAGAAATTTCAACATTTACATAAATTGAATATTTTTCTTATAAACTCAATTGTATGTTTAACATTTCAAAATACATTGCTACTAGCCATTAGTAGGTCAGGAAAATATTATGCATGGAGAGGGTAATAGTATAATTGAGATTGGAGAGTAAAGTACAATAGATATTAGAGAGAAAATTAGTTTTTGGTAGGGGAGGGATTGTTTTGGGTGGGATGAAGTAATAGCAGAGGTAGTTGGATGAGTCAGTGCAAGGTGGAAGAACGATGAGAGAGTAGCTGAGATTTGAAATTTGTATGATTAGGTAGGTTGCGTAGGTGTGTGGGGAGAGAGTTCCACTGTTTAGCTAAGGAGTGGGACAGCAGTAAATGGCCAGGAGGTCATGCAGGTTTGTGGACCTGAAGGAGATTTTGGTTTTTGGATCTGAGTGAGCGGTTGGGAATGTAAGATTTTAAGGAATTAGTGAGTGCTGGGCAGTTGGCAGGTTTAAAGATGAGCTTGTGGGCAATGGTGAGTTGTAGGTAACTAAGGTAGTTGGGTAGTTCAAGCCAGTTGATGGTGAAGAGGGAGTGGCAGTGGTGGGATGAGTTTTTTGAATTGGTTGCAAATTTGGAGATCTTGTGGTAGCAGGGTTCAAGTTTGGACAGAAGGCCAAGATGGAGATTGGTGAAAAGAGGGGCACCATACATAAGGGAGGGGCGTAGGAAGGTGGATGCAAGAGTTTGATGGGTGGATGGGCTTAGGAAGTGGTTGTGCCTGTAGAGGAGACCTAACTTTTGGTGAGTTTTCTTGATTGCAGAGTGGATGTGGGTGTCAAATTTTAGTTCTTAATCAATAATGATGCCAAGAAGCTTGGTGATGGGAATGATTTCAAGGAGGGTGTTGTTTTAGCTCTGTATGGTGAATGTGGATTTGTCAATGGAGTTTTTGGTAGGGGAAAAAAACATTAGTTTGGTTTTATTTGCATTTACTGGCAGATGGTTAGACTGCATCCAGGTTTCTGTTTTGGAGAAGGCTAGTTGGGTTTTTGCTAGGAGCTTGGAGGGAGAGAAGGCTGAGCAGATGATTGTTGATTCATCTGCATATTAGATGATAGATGAGTCTGGGATGGATTGGTGAAAGTTGTTAATGAATAGGTTGAAGAGAAGAGGACCAAGAACAGAACCGTGTGGGACACCTGTGGGTGTGGGAAGGAAGGGAGAGGTTGAAGTTTTCCATTGGACAGCTTATTGGCGGTTGGACAGGTAGCTGGAAAACCAGGCGATGGCGGTGGGAGAGAGGTGTAGGGTGGAGAGTTGGGATATAAGTAGGGTGTGTGAGATGGTGTCAAAGGCCTTTGACAGATCTAGGAATAGTGTGGATACAAACTTGCTCGAATCACATTCGAGGTTTATGGTTTTACAAAAGGAAAGAAGGGCAGTCATAGTGCTGTGTCCAGGGCAGAAACCATGTTGGGTAGGGAGAAGAGATTGTTTAGTGTTAGGTGTACCATGAGTTGTGCTTGTATTGTTTTCTCTAGTATTTTAGAAAGAAGGGAAAGGATGGCACTAGGCCTCAAGATGGTGGTATCAGTATTTTTGCTGCTTTTGTGGAGGGGGATGATGTAAACATGGCACAAGATAGAAGGGACGTATGATTCTTGTATGACTCCATTTATAGGAATAGAGATGGGATAGGTAATGCCGTCTGCAGATTGTTTGAGGAAGGTGGGTGGAAGGTTATCAGGTGCATTGTGACAGGGTTTGAGTTTGAGGAGGTCTTTTTCTAGTGCTTGTGGGGATGGGCTTGAGGCAGAAGGATGCGGAGGAAGGTTGATGATTGGGGTGGTAGTTGGGGCAGGAGGGGGTGGTGGTGGAGGAGGGGGGTGGGAAGGAGGATGACAGTTTAGCTATGCAGTCTATGAAGAATTAGTTGAATTGGCTGGCTGTTTCAAGGTTGGAGAGGTTGGAGTCTGGGCAGGGGTTTTCTTTGTTGTCAGGATGCAGCATGGATGAGATGGAGTGCCAGATTTTTTTGGGATTTGTTAAGTGCAAGGATTGGAGTTTGGAGTAGTGGGCTTTGTGGTCTTTAATTATTAGTTTTTTTTGCAGAGTTTCATAGTTGCTTATACTCTAGGAGGGTGTTAGGGTTTTTACGTTTTTGATATTGTTTCCATTTTTTTGTCCCTTTGGTGCAAGGCTAGTTTAGTATCTTTTGATAACCATGGGCAGGGAATGGTTATGATGTGTTTGGCTCAAGGGGGGTTTGCTGATTGAGAAGGGTTAGGAATGAACGGTTAAAGTAGGAAACGGCTTCATCTAGAGAAAGGGTTTTTAGAGGGGACCAGCCAGTATGCTTTAACTATTCAGAGAAACTTAGACGGTTGAAAGACGAGAGGTTGTGAGTTTGGATGTAGTGGTGTTTATGCAGTGGAGATGGGAGATGGTAGGCGAAGGCTGGTAGGTGATCACTGAGAGGATCAGGTAATGTTCTGGCTTTGGTGATAAGGTTTGGCTGAACTGTTAGGATCCAGTCAATGATGGTACCATCATCCAGTACCAGACAGATGGTATGATCTGTCTGAACTCCAGTAAATCATTCTGTGTCGTGTCACATAGGCAGCTAGTAGGAAAGCTGAACCTGATATAATCGGGGTGAAATATTGTGAGACGGATAAGGATATGACTGAAGCAGAGAAGCCAAGCCATGGTACACAGGGATGAATCTTCTAAGTACAGCAATTTCACCAGCGGTATCAGTGCCGGGACTGACTTTGTGTCATATGTGACATAACAGTATGGAATGGGATAAATATGCCTGTATAGTACATCAAGTTAGTAGCAATAGTATGCAGTGGGGTAAACAGTGTAATAGTCTGGACTATGAGTTGTTGTGTTACATCCAGCCAAAGCCCAAAATGGTCAGAGCTTCATTTGAAAGAAAAAATAAAAAAGTGTGACAATTACTGTTACAGTCCTCGTCTGGGAGATTTCAGCCACACATAAACTTACTTGTGTATATTAAATCCATCATTGCATAGCTGAAGACAAAAGGAACCCCCTCCCCCCAAAAAAAGTGCACCATTGCCAGAGTTGTAACATAAATAGTTTCAACAGACAACAAAACAGAAATTGATGAGCTGCCACTAGTCCACATGGGATTAACAATGTACAGCCTCATCCATTTCATATTCCTCATTTGGGAAGGAAGTCAGGCCAGTTATTTTACATTAAGAGGGTTTGTGGTCTGCACTCTTGTGGGAGGAGAGGCTGGACTCTGCCCTTCTGAGCTGGGAATTTCTGGTTAAAGGCTTATAGTGCCTGCATATTTGAACTGCTTCTTACTGAAATTGGTACACCTTGTTTGCTGTAGCATAGACTAGATCCAGGCCTGCTGAATCTAGCTTTGTTTGTATAACTTGAGCACTAATCCAGGTATTCTTTAAAGTATTAAATTGTATTTATTACTGCTTGGTAGTAACTTGATTAAAGTGTAGCTATCATTGTAAGTCTTTTGGATTAAGCACTTGAGCTTCAGACCAGTTGTTGTACATTAGGAAGGTTTGTGGCCTGCACTGTGGTGGCAGGACAGGTAGCTTACATCCTTCTAAGTTGGGAACTGCTGATTGAGGGCTCAGTGTCTGTTATTCTAAAAGTGTATAAGTTCTGGTTTAAGCACTTGGGCTTCAGGCTAGTTATTTTACATTAAGAAGGTTCGTGGTCTGCACTCTTGTGGGAGGACAGGCTGGACTCTGCCCTTCTGAGCTGGGAATTTCTGGTTAAAGGCTTATAGTGCCTGTATATTTGAACTGTTTCTTACTGAAATTGGTAGTACACCTTGTTTGCTGTAGCATAGACTAGATCCAGGCCTGCTGAATCTAGCTTTGTTTGTATGCTTGTTGTTTGTTTGCTTGTTATTTCCCTGAAACGCTAATTCCACCAAAAATGCGGCTTTTCAGCGCTTCTGTGGATCCCTAGTGATATCTGCATTGCTTACTGTACTTATTTTCTTGTTTCACTTGAAAGAAAGTTACTGTTTGTTGTTTTTGCATTTAAGTTACCTGTAACACATTGCATTTAAGTTACCTGGCACTTGCTCACTAAGTCAACACTAAAAAATTAAAAGCACTACACCCTTACAAACTCCACTTGAGTACCTTGTTCCCCATTGGCCCTTTTTTTTCAATTATAAAGGAATTCCCAATACTATTCTAGCATGTCAAAAGGTCAGTTGTCAATCTCCTCTCCGGTCCAGCTGGTGAATCTGGGAATCTTGAGGCAATGTTACAACTGCCTCATGTAAACAGACAACCCCCTCCTCCTCCCAACAAATTCCAACACTTGTGAAAGATGCAACCATATAGCCAAACTGGAGGCTAAGCTCTCCCAACTCAATACTGGCGTAACCAGTCAGGAGGAGAAGGAAACCACACTCACTACAATTCCAGTCTCACATAGACCTACCACAACAGCAAACCAAACACATAAACACACAAAAACATACTCTGAGGCTCTAAATAAAAATCTGCCTAAGCAGCAGACACCTCCAAAGCAGACACCCAAGCAACTGCTACCCCAAAACAAAACACGTGCAACACATAGGTCACAAAGCCAGTGTGCCAAACAGTCACAGCCCTTAAGGCTAAACAACACACCTGATACACTTGTAATAGGTGACTCTATCGTCAGGCACACTGACGTCCCGCTCACCAGGCTGAACAAGGAGAAGGTCACGGTGAGCTGCCTGTTGGGCGCTAGGATCAGCCACATAGCACAAGCACTCAGGTCACTCCAAGGCAAGTACAAATATGACTCGGTCATTGTCCATGCTGGTGTGAATGACCTGAGACGTACCTCCCTGGACTACATGAAAAGACACATAGAGGAGCTCTCTGAGCATGTAGCCCAGGCCGGTATGACCCTGACCTTGAGTAGCATCTTACCCTCACCAAGAATGATGCCACAATATGAAGACAAGATGATCAATTTCAACAATTGGCTTAAGTATTGGTGTCATTCAAAGGGGATCCAATACCTGTCAGCCTGGGATGACATGCTCGACAAGCCACGATGCTTCGCTAGGGACGGCTTGCACCTGTCACCCCTGGGCTTTCGGATATTGGCAAAGGCTCTTGCTACCCCCATAGTGCCTTTTTAGGCGAGGCTCAAAGACAAACCCACCTCCATAGGTATCACAAGGGATAAGAAACTAAGAGTAATGCTACTCAATGCCAGAAGTCTAAACCTCAAGATGCATGCACTTGAAACTCTCCTTAGCATGGAGAACATCGATATCTGTGCAGTAACAGAAACCTGGTTCAAGGCTCCCAAGAGCACCCCAGCACTGCCAGGTTATACCTCATACCATGCTTTTGGCCCCAAAACTTGGACCGAACCACAAAAAGGGGAGTATCAATATTCGTCAAAGATACCCACACCTCCAGGTTGGTGGCACAACCAAGCATCAGAGACTATCCATGTGCAACTAACAGTGGGTAAAACTGCCTTCCAGTTTATAGCCTGCTACAGACCACCCTCCCAAACCCAGGAACCCCACTCGGCCTTCCTGAGAACACTGGAAAATATGAAGGTCTCTCCAAACACCATTATATTGGGCGACTTCAACTACCCAAACATAGACTGGGAGCATTACTCTAGCTCCAACACCCTAGCCCAAAGGTTCCTAGAATTTATAAACTCAAATGCTATGGAACAACTTGTTACCACTCCCACAAGAGGGGAAAACATACTGGACCTGATCATCACCAACATGGGGACTCTATGCTCCAGACCAGAAGTGTATCCCTCACTGGTAAGATCAGACCATAAACTAATCTCACTGGATATTCACATCCCGACCCCACCCCCTGCCCAGAAAACCACAGTCAAAAAATTCTCTAAAGCAAATTTCACGCTCCTCAAAACCGAGGTGTAATCCTTCAAAGCCCCTGGGCCTGTGGAAAATACGGCCCAGACCGCAGAATCCTTTATAAACGCATTCTATGAACACCTTCAGGAATGCATGGATCATGCAATCCCAAATAAAACCAAGACCCAATCCTCCAAAGGCAGACGTCCTGTCTGGTGGATCCCAGCCATAAACAAACTATACAATAGAAGGAGGAAGCTACTACATGATAGAGCAAAATCCCAAAAAGGGAAGACATCTCTGATCAGTATTAGCAAAAAACTACGGGCACTCATAAAATCGTCTAAGGCCAGCTTTGAGAGAAAAATTGCACAGGACACTAAGGATAATCACAAGGCTTTCTTTAGTTATGTTAGGAACCTGGGTGGGAATTCCCTGATATGCTCAGAATTAGTCCAAAATGACAAAAAAATACACCAAACCCACAGAAATTGCCAACATCCTAGCTGACAGGTTCAGCGCAAACCCCCCCCCCCCACCAAAAGGGCAAATATCTATCCCGGCAGAGTGCTGCCCCCCTGACATCTCAGTTGCTCAGGAAAGAGCTGCCTTCTCCAAAGCAAAAAACACAGCATCAATGGGACCAGACGGTGTCCTAGGCTGCTTCCTACATGAACTCCAAGAAAAGCTAAACCCAAACATAAAACTACTGTTCAGTCTCAGCCTTACTACAGGATATGTACCCAAAGATTTATGTACAGCAACAGTGGTCTCTCTCCACAAAGGTGGTGCCTCAACGGATCCTGGAAACTATCGCCCCATAAGCCTGACTAGCTTGGTCTGCAAAGCTATGGAAAGGATCATCATGGACCTCATAAATAAAGATATTGGGGACCTACAGACACTGGATCCTACCCAGTTCGGCTTTGTTAAGGGCAGATCCTGCCTCTTAAACATGGTTGACTTCTTTGAAACAGTCACCAAGGCCATTGACGAGGGGAAGGTGGTCCACACAGCCTACCTGGACCTCGCAAAAGCCTTCGATACAATACCCCACTCAGGCATTATAGATAAGCTCACCAGCTTAAATATAAACCCCTATGTCACTAGATGGGTTGCAAACTGGCTCAAGGACAGATCCCACATGGTTAGAATTGCTGGAGCCATGTCAGACTCCAAACCAGTTACAAGTGGCGTCCCACAAGGCTCAGTCCTGGGTCCTTTCTTGTTTGGTATATATTTCTCGGAGGTACAGGCCAACACGGAAGGACTGTGGCTGACCAAGTTCGCAGATGACTGCAAACTGGGCGCCATAATCGACTCTCCAGCCGACACAAGCATCCTCCAAAAGGGCCTCATAGAAACAGACAACTGGTGCCAGAGCCATGGCCTCAAGCTAAATGCCAAAAAGTGTATAGTCATCCCCTTTGGCAAAAACAAAGTGCCCACAAATTACCACATAGGTGGTAATCCATTAAGTACAGAAGAAGTAATTAGGGTCCTGGGGACCCAAGTTGATAACAATCTCTCATTTGACAACCACGTGGCCAAAGTGGTAAGAAAAACATTTTATATAGCCCACCTAATCATGAAGGGATTCACATCTAGATCAGGGGAGGTCATCGTGCCTCTTTACTCATCCCTCATCAGGCCCATAATTGAGTACAATGCCCCTTTTGGGATGTACCTTACCAGACACCTGCAGCAACTGGAAAGTCCCCAAAAGTACCTCACCAAGAGGATCAAAGGGCTCAAACAGATGCCATATGCTGCGGGTTAAGAAACTCTAGCTCTATTCAGTGGCATACCGCCTGCTCAGAGGCGATCTGTGCCTGACGTATAAAGCCATGTCCAACCCGGAATTAATGGACATGCTGCACCTCAGAAAATCCAAATCCCATCGAGCTACGCTCGAGACTTGAACCTCAGCACTGAAATAAATAGGACATGCTGGAGGGACAGATTCATAACCCAGAGGCTCCCTTCACTCTGGAATAAAATCCCAGTCCAGGTTAGGCAGAGTCCCTCATTGAATCTCTTCAAGAGGAATCTTGATGAGTGGATGGGAGATCGTAGGTGTACCCCGGGTATCACTTCTGTGTCACTGTTAGACAGAGGCACAGTATACTAACCTCGAAAAAGGGCATAGCAAAATTCATTTAAAATGGGTGGTGAAAGCCAAACACACTCTGGCTAGGCTTATAAATGCCCTAGGGCAGATAGCCTAGTATGAACCTATGAACCTATAATGCAGGATCTATAAATGTTATCTGATTGGTAGGGAAGTGCCAGCTGAGCATAAGTGCCAAAATGCTCAAGATAATGTTCTTTGGCAGCAGCAAAGCAATACAGAACTAAATCAGGGAGGTGCCAGCAGAAAAAAATCTTTGGAGAAAAATACCTTGAAGTCCAGGCTGAGTGGTATTGAGCAGGGTACATAAACAGTGATGATGGAAAGCAAGATGTTGGCCCAAATCACAACAGGAGTGGACATCAGGGTAGCTACAGAAATGGACATCAGCGAATCTATGGGAATGGACATCAGGGTAGCTATGGGAATGGACATCAGGGTAGCTTTACTCTTCTTTTCCTTCCACAGGACTCTTGTGAGAATATGCCTACAGTACTATGCTTTGAGTTAAAGAATATACCGTGAAAGTTAGGTTAGGTTAGGATGGGACAAAGGGTCCTAATGACAACTACCCCAATGATCAAGGGGAGGAAAAGGGCTGGGGAACACAGTACTCAGTGAAAGCCTGACAAAGGACAAGTGATTCAGTAGGGCTCATAGGAGAGAAAGACTGCGTTGGCACAGAGGAGCTTAGACTGAAGGAACAGAGGGAGGCAAATGAAATAGCACATGTTTAACATTACCTTTCCCAGATTAATATAAAAAATTATAAAATTTGGTTTCATAGAAAGGGTGATAGCATTGCATAAAGCATTAAATGTGGAACAAACGTGGGGGGGGGGGGTTGAACAAATAAGAGGGTATGGAGCAGGTGCACAGGACCTAACTTTGCACTTAAACTGAGCCAATCCTCAACTGTCCTTTGTATCTGCACCTGCATGCCTGCAATGGCTGGGGAATGGGGATTTTTTTGTACTTTTTCTTTTACAGGACAGTTCTCAGTTTCATTACTTTGAATGATATTTAGTATATAGCTATTTATTTAATTTTATTAACTCTGCAAATTATTTGGGGGCATATCCCATTTACTTGCCAATAATACTTGAAGGTCAAATGAAGTGTCGGTCAAATAAAATTTCGGTCATTTGGTGTCGGGCAAATGGGTGTCGGTCAATCGGAAGTTAGGGCAAATGAAGTAGACCCCATATATATATGTATATATATATATAGAGAGAGATAGAGAGAGAGACTATCCAACCTACATAGTTATTTGTATGTGGCACATACCAGTGTCACTAAACCAAATAAATCAGGCATATGAAATTGGACTAAAATCCGGATTTTCCCAAGGAAACTGGTCACAGAATATCTGTATCGCATTTTCTACAGTCTCTGTCCACTTAGTCATAGCTGCTACATATTTTCAGAATATGTAAATGATGGGACCGGACACATTTTTCTTCTCAGAATGCCACACTTTAGTTAAGTGTGTTAAATGTCACAGCACTATAGATTTGCATTTTACCATGGACTTTACATTATGTGCCAGTGTTGTGAGAATGTGCCCAGTGTAATCTCCAAGCATACATTCATTCAATCCTCACATCTTTGTTCATAAGCTACATTACCTAAGATTCAACTACTTTGAAGCATCTTTATTAAATGAACTTGAATTACTGTTTTCAGACTTATGATTAGTAAAAACACAATATGGCAAACACAAAACCAAAGAAACTGTACTGTCCAAGCAAGCACCCAAACAAAAGATGGAACGCTGAGGAACGATATATGCAAACCAAAAAGGACTTTAACGCTGTCACTACAAATCTGCGTTTTCGTATAACACACTTCATCAGATAAAATTCAGATAATGCAAATACTGTTTAAATACCATGACGAACATCAAAAAACTGATCTCATTGGATATCCAGTATTTAAAATTTAAAATGATAGTATCATTTAGAACATGTCAAGGATATAAATAAATACATAGAAATAAATAGAACATCTATAATAATACCCTAGATTCTTCTATAAAACAATATAAATACATATATATAATAATAACACTTCTATTAATAAAAAAAATATAAAAATATATTAAAAAATACTAGTACATATATAAATTCATATTGAAGGAAAATCTAAGTCCACCTATGCCCTCTAGTGGTGCATGTTAAAATACCATAAATAATTATTATTACTACAATTTAGCTGATCTAAGTTTTAATACTGGCATAATAGACAACATTTCATTTAAACCGGGATTCCTGTTGGCCTCCAGCGTAATTTGCCAAACAGTTCCCTGTATTCCAGTTTTGCCTCCCACATACCTCCCCTAATTTCCCTGGGAACCATTTCAAGAACAAAAAAGGAAAATATAGATTGTGGACAGGTCATCCTATGAAGAAATAATGCATTTCTAGGGTTCGCCTTATTTATCTCATAATAATGTTCATAAATCCTAGTCCTAAGTTTCCATTCAGTTTTCCCTACGTAAAATGAATTACAAACCTTGCATGTAGCTAAATAAACTAAACCTGAACTATTACAATTTGCGTGTACCTTGTCCAGGGTCCACCATTGCCTTTACCTAATGGAAGCATGGATTGTATGGGATTTCCCAGTATTTTTAACAACAAACCTAGCGAAACATCGAACGGACTTGGAAGGACTGTGCAATGTTTGAATTCAAGTGGCGACAACAACGCTACACAAGGTGACTGTTTTAATGCTCTCAGACCAAACTTGTTACATTTTAAAGATATTATTAATAGAAAGTATGATTTTAATAATCATGTTCCACCTGAACGCATTATTCACAATGTTCCTACTTACAAAAAAAATTTGGACCGTTTGTATGTTTTGATGGGTAAATATAAGGGTTTTGAATGTGACAATGTTTATTTCAATGAATGTCTACAACATAAAATAGTTCCTAAGGGATTGAGAATCTGGAAATTCCCTAACAGGGTTCAACCTGGGTCTGATTTTCATACTAATCTCATTAAAATATTTGATAAATGTGGACTAGAAGTAGTTAGAACTATTAAGGAAGAGAATGAAAGGGAAAAGACTTTTTTATTGAAGGAAATGGAAAAGTTGAATGACAATATTTTGAATGATTTATTGTTCACAGTGGAAGAAGAGAAAGCTAAATACCATGAAATCTTTATACAAACAGACAGGAAATGTACAATTAACATGAATAGAAAACATGGTAAAATACAAAGGGATTTAAGGGAATATAAAGAAGGTATTGCCTATCCACCCCCCAAACCATTTAAAAAGTTTCCCACTAAAGAAAGGGATAATCTACAAGACATGAATGTTTTGGAAGGGGACAGATACACGGACGTTGATGCTGAACAACATGAAAGACAGGGGGAATTCCCTTTAGATTACCCTCCTCTTCCAAGGAGGTTAGACAGAATACGGAACAAGCCCCGGACATTTTACAATTACAATCACCCTCAATATCGATAGTAAATAAAACAGAGACCACGAATAATGTTGGAGATGATTTTATTTCTGTGGTTGACAATGTTTACACCTAGCAGGGATACAATATTTTTAATTACAGTCATATTTCTATTGATACAGAGCATTTATTTTCAAAAGGTTTTAAATATGTGCCATACAAGAAAACAGATTTGGTAAAAACCATTATAGATTTAAAACTGTTTATTAGAAAAAAGAATTTAGCTTTAATTTTTGGAAATACAGATTCAGATTTTGTTTTAAATCCAGTTACAAAGAGAAAAGGAACTTTTAACCCTCCGTTACACCCTCAATTGAAAAACCTGGAGACTATTTTAGAAAGGGAAATTAGAAAGGAGGTACAAAATCATAAAGTGAGTTCTAATTTAACATTAATAGAAAGACAATATTTGGACGAGTTAAAAACAGACAGTACCATCAGAATTATGCAACCAGATAAAGGGGGTGGCACAGTTCTGATGGATACAATTATTTACAAATCTAAAATGAAAGAGGAGTTACAAAATACCTATAAATATTGTTTAGCATCGGTCAATGAGGTGAATATAGCTAACTCAAAAATACACGTTATTGGACGATTTATTACTTGAAGGTTCTCTAGATTTGGATACACATAAGTTTTTGTACAATAAATTTCCTAGGGTGCCTTCAGTATTTGGAATTCCTAAGGTCCACAAAAATTCCAAGGACCCACCTTTAAGATTGGTAGTTTCTTCTGAAGGGTCCATAACTTCTTTTATTTCTAACTTTCTGGATAATAAGCTTAAAAAATTAGCGTACCAGGGCTCTGCAGTATTAAAAGATTCATGGGATCTATTAAGACTTTTAAAATCTGAATTAAGCCATGATTCATTAATGTTTATTACAATGGATGTTGTGGATTTATATGGTAGTATACCACATGAAGTAGGTTTAAACTGGTTGGAAGAATATATGTTAAAATACGGAAAATTTTCTAATAAGGACTTCAACAATATTCTTTTATTTATGGAAACAGTTTTAAACAATAATTTTATGTATTTTGAGGGAGAATTTTATAAACAGATTAAAGGGGTAGCAATGGGAGCAGGATGCGCTCCTACATTGGCCAATATTGTACTTTCTTGGTGGGAAGATCAATTTATTTTGAATAGTGAATTTAAAGGTTGTTGGACACTATACAAGCGATTCCTGGATGATATATGTATTTTATGGACCGATACAGAACAAAAATTCATCGAATTTTTGAATTACATTTGGACTACTACACATTTCCTGGATTTCACATATAATATTGACCATGATAATTTAAACTTTTTGGATATTAGTGTTTCTAAGGAAATGGGTAGTTTCAGTTCAAAAATTTTTAGGAAACAAACCTTTTCTAACTCTTATTTGCATTTCAACAGTGGTCATCCTTATTTTCAGAAGAAAAATCTCATTAAGGGTCAACTGGTTAGGATTAGTCGGATGACATCAAATTATACAGAATTTACAGTTGAAAGTAAAAGGGTCTGTGAAATGTTTAAAAGGAGGGGTTATCCAACGGACCTCATATGCCAGGTAGAAAGAGAGGTTTCTGAAGGTAGAAAAGGTAGGTTTGGACCTATTTTAGGAAAAGACCTAGTTAACCTTCCTAATATTAAAGTACCAATTCTTAGAAAAGATGAAAAGGACCCTAAAGAGACATACATCCTTGATTATAATGGAGATTCTAACATTATAAAAAGAATAGTGAATAGATAATGGGATAGATTTCAACAAATTTCTGATATTGATCCCAAAGTATTAGGGCCCTTACACTTTATATACAGACGGGATTTGAATTTTAAGAACATGTTTGAATTCGGAAGTAGAAAAAATAACACCAGTTGCCGTTTAAAACACGGCACATACAAATGTGGAATGTGTTCTCAATGCTCTTATATAGTGAATGCTCCTTCTATAGAGATTCCCAGTAGGAATAGGAATATTACGAACAAGGTACACGCAAATTGTAATAGTTCAGGTTTAGTTTATTTAGCTACATGCAAGGTTTGTAATTCATTTTACGTAGGGAAAACTGAACGGAAACTTAGGACTAGGATTTATGAACATTATTATGAGATAAATAAGGCGAACCCTAGAAATGCATTATTTCGTCATAGGATGACCTGTCCACAATCTATATTTTCCTTTTTTGTTCTTGAAATGGTTCCCAGGGAAATTAGGGGAGGTATGTGGGAGGCAAAACTGGAATACAGGGAACTGTTTTGGCAAATTACGCTGGAGGCCAACAGGAATCCCGGTTTAAATGAAATGTTGTCTATTATGCCAGTATTAAAATTTAGATCAGCTAAATTGTAGTAATAATAATTATTTATGGTATTTTAACATGCACCACTAGAGGGCATAGGTGGACTTAGATTTTCCTTCAATATGAATTTATATATGTACTAGTATTTTTTAATATATTTTTATATATTTTTTATTAATAGAAGTGTTATTATTATATATATGTATTTATATTGTTTTATAGAAGAATCTAGGGTATTATTATAGATGTTCTATTTATTTCTATTTATTTATTTATATCCTTGACATGTTCTAAATGATACTATCATTTTAAAGTTTAAATACTGGATATCCAATGAGATCAGTTTTTTGATGTTCGTCATGGTATTTAAACAGTATTTGCATTATTTGAATTTTATCTGATGAAGTGTGTTATACGAAAACGCAGATTTGTAGTGACAGCGTTAATAAAGTCCTTTTTGGTTCACATATATCGTTCCTCAGCGTTCCATCTCTTATTTGGGTGCTTGCTTGGACAGTACAGTTTCTTCAGACTTATGATTACCATGCAGAATAGTGTGCACCATTTGTTTGTTCTTCAACATGTTTACTTTAGTCACTTTACATACTGCTGGAGTATTTGGAATATACACTGATATTGTGTCAGTGTGATAATTCTCATTTTCTTGTCAGTGAATGATAGTGTTATACAACTGACAGTTATTTATGTAACGACTATGAAGACTGGCTCTTTGTGAGGTCACACTAATTTAGTTGTTCTGTTTATAGCACGAGTCTGTAGGCCTGCTGCATCTCAAGGTACACATTAGACTGCATAAACTACTAGAAAAGTGGGATTCAAAGTTAGATTATTTAGTCCATGATGGCGTTAACTTGTCTCAAGTAAGTGATAGCAGTTTCAGACAGTACTATGTTCCTGCTAAGAAAGTAACGGACATGCAAGAAAATAACTGAAGCAAAATAAATGAAACATACTCAAGCAGCTTAGAGTAATATAATTTTATTTGAATACAAAGTTACATAGAGCAACGATAATATAAAGTAAAAAAGATTAAAAAAATATTGCTTGCTTATATTTAAAAATCTGTGAACCTTAATAAATACATTTATTATTATTCAATCATAGAAATGGCAATTTTTGCCCATTCTGGAAAGCAACAGATAAAATATTTTAAAACAAAATTCAAAAACAAATAGCTTATATTTAAATATAGTTGCACGAGATACCTAGTAATATTTATAAAGTGCATTTGCTAAAGGAAATTTAGAAAGAAAAAGAAACTTAGTTCTCATAACATAATACAAGATGGTACAGCTTTCATGAAGGGTACTTGTCTTGAAATTGAGGTTTATAAGTAAATTATGGAATATAAGTCATACCCCCCAAATTAAAAACACACAGTCTCACACACACACACACACACACACACACACACACACACACACACACACACACACACACACACACACACACACACACACACACACACACACACACACAGTGACTCTGAATAAAGACCTCTGAGAATTTATTGCTATTATCCGTACTTAAATGTTGAGTCACTTTATGGCTCAAAGATTAAAACTGGTAAACTGCCATCTATCTCATCAAACACGACTTAATGCAAGGCAACTCGTGTTACACTTGGTCCATAAATGTAACTCTAAGAAATACTTTGCAGAGTGGCTTTAAATGTAAAATGCAAATGTATTTTGCCATTAAATAAATAAAGTAGAAAAGGGGATTATATTCTATGACAACAAATGTAAAAGAACAGCATTTGTAAATCCTGACTCCAATATGAACAGTTAGACAGGAAATAAAAGTCAGTGGAATAATCATTACATTTGTCCATGCCCCCATCCCATGTGAAGTGAATGGCACAATTTAAGAAATAGCACAAGCCATTATTGCTCATTGAATAAAATGGCTGCCTACTTCAGTATTCCACATATGATGCTACAAAACATGATAAGATAAAACATACTGAAGCCATCTTCTGAATACAAGATATTTAAATCTGAAAACTAGATGAAGTGGACCTCTGTTATTTTTTCCATAAACAGTTAACCCTGAAATCTTGCTATATGTTTAGACAGCCAAACATATTCCATGTAAAGTCTTAGCACTTCTAAATACATGTAAGTAAGCAATAAGTCTGAGTTTCACAAATAAGAATATGTATGAAAAAAAATAGATTGATTTACAACCCAGTGGATGTTAAGACTGTTTTTATAACCCTAGAAAAAGTTTACTTTATGCATATTTCTTCAAAACAAATGACTTGCTACGTCATACTTAAGTGAAACATGTTATAGTATAACACATACAGGTACAAAAATATATAATTAGGCATGATTTTCTACTATTTATACTAAACTTTTTTGGAGAAATGCGTCATTAGCACTTAAAGGAGCATAAGGAGACAGACAGCTATTTGCTTCTTCTGCTACTTTTTGCTTTAGTCAGGTAAAATGCACATGGCCAGACTAACATACCAAATCATATGTTCTTTTTTGTTTTGCACACAGATCATTTGAAATGAATTTCTGTCCAATTCTGTAGTTTTGTACATGCATGCAAATATCTGCTTACTGGAGAACTCATGGACACCTTTAAATAGAAGTGCTTCACTGCAAAGGTTTCACATCATATGTTAAACATATTATGACAGAAAGATCAGTAATCAGTGGCACACACAAGGAGATGAGTTTCTGAGCAAATATCTTTCCCAATATGACACACATTCAGCATTGTTGTTATTAGGATAAGTAAGCATTTTGGTGAATGAATGCAATGGCTTAAAATTGCAAATTACATGAATTCTTGTGATATTTCCAGTGTCCAGTCAGTTTTCATTTTGGAATTTACTAGTATATTCCCAGAAAAATGGAAAATCCGTGACCTTGGCTATTGTCACTGTTACTCAGTACTACGTAAATGTAAGTATCTACTGCTGTGGCACTGACCTCATTGCTTCCTAGCATCACATGTGCTTAGCTAGCATCACATGAACAGTGTGTTCAGGACAGTGGCATTCTGATTAAATGCTCTGTACTGTACTTTACTGTTTTGCTGTCACTTGCTATATAGCATGTTTAACTCCTGCTGAAGGTTAATGATGGTCATAAGGGAATGTTGAAATCACAGTAATTACAATAAATTTAAAATAAGATAAACCATATAGATACATATTACTTTTTTGTGCAGCAGGCACTTAATATTGCATATAGTAAAACTAGAATCTAAATAAGATGGACAGACACACAGACACACATACACATACACAGAAAACTTTGTTGAAATATAATTGATTCAGTATATGCATATGCACAAAGTTGCACACAGTCACAAACACAAAACACAAGCAAACATGCTTAAAGTGCTCATATCAGATATACAAATAATGAATTATAATGGGATATTAATCTAAGTTAGTGGGGTAGCAAATAATTTCTAAATAAATAGATGTGTGCCACTTTTCACTCGTAATCCATATGATTTTAAACAACACAAGTCTGTTTGATTTCGTAGTACTGAGTATGTGACAACTATATGCTGGATAAGGAGTGAACACATTATACAATGCTATTTTACAGCCTTTTTTTTCTTTCTTGTAGCATAAAAGATAAGCACACTGTACTACCTCTTAGTCTAAAAGACAAGAGCATGATCACTTTCTGTCTCGGTTGTCTCACAGTAGTTTGTTGTCATTGTTTGTTTAGTTGTTCTCTTCTACCATCTTTGAATACATATCCATTTCTTGTTCTTTATGTGTGCCAGACACAATGTAAATATGCAAGTATGCAAAGCGAATTTCACAGTCCGTGGTAATACTGAAACCAAAATAAAATAAAGCCTATTCTACAGAGCACAATTGATTCATTTCCTGTTTGAAATATGCTTTATGATTAGGGTGTATTATTGCTAGGTACCACCAAAACTCATTTTGTACAGAAATGCTTGATGGGGAGGAGGTAGCAGATGAGACTCTCCACATAGCGGATAAGCCATATGTGCAGTCTTATTCTTCTAGACAAGGAACTTCTCAGGATGAAAATGGCATTTAGTGTGTTGCAGTCCATTCCATTCAAACATAGCAGTACATCAGTTTCTGGAAACTATAGGAATAAATACTTTGTACTAAAGTTAATCTCCACTGTGATCCTTAAGAACATGTGCTATTATCATGTCACCCATTTTTGGAACATGATGTACAAACAAAAGAAAGCAACATGTTCTAGACTGCATTCTGTGAAGCTATTTCTCATACAGTGAATCACCACTCCAGCCTCATGTCTGCCTTACTCCACACATATTTGCCTCCGCGTCTCAGAAACATCTTCTCATCGAAGCCACTGAACTTAATGGCATTTTCCACACCAACATCCAGAATAGATTTTGATGGATCCTTCCTTCCCTTTGTGCAGTCAAGAAAACGCATCTGAAAATTTCACATTATACAATGTAAATAAAAGCAGACTCCAAAGTATATTATATAATACTTAACTTTCAAAACATAACAATTATCCAATTACTGAAAAGGTGAAAAAGGAGTTTAATGGTGACAGCTTCATATCCTATCTGTTTGTTCCAAATTTTTCCTCTTATTACTGGCAGATATACAGTAGGAACCTCTCATTGTAACATTTGTTAATGTCTGTTATGTACTTTTCACAGATAAAGATTCTAGTTGTCTACTGATGTACTATGTTCTTCATCTGTAAATATGTTGTAAGTAATTGCTATGTTAAATTGTTACTCGCTATGTAATCCAATGTAACTACTGTCTGTTTATTTTACTGTGGAGCTTTTCTCCCCGGGCCTCTGCTGAAAATGGACCTACGTCCAGTCGACACTCTCGGTCAACAAATTTAAATAAATAAAATAAATAAATAAATAAATAAAAGATATATGTATATTTATGTATGCACACGTGCATGTATTTTACATATATATATTATTTATTTATTTATTATTATTTATTTACATTTGTTGACCATGAATGTCCGACTGGATGCAGGTCCATTTTCAGCGGAGGCCCAGGAAGAAAAGCTCCACAAATTAAAATATTACAGACATAGTTACAGATGAAGAGTCCTAGCAATTAAAATATTACAAACATAGTTACAGATGAAGAACATAGTACATTCAGTAGATAACTAGCATCTGTTAATCACAAAGTCATAGCAGATATTAACAATCGTTACAATAAGAAGTTACTGCCATATAATAAGTAGATAGGCATGGAAGTATCAGAGCTTGCTATAATCAAAGGCAGTTTGTGGGGTGTAAGAGAGGTAGAGGGTAGATGGAGTGGGAGAAGTTAGAGGGGTAAGTTACAAGAGCATAGCCAGCATGTTTTTAGGTGCGCTTTAAGTAAAGCTTTGAAGTGGATGCATGATGGTACACAGGTTATTGTGTGTGTGTGTGTGTGGGGGGGGGGTTCCATAATTTGGCTATAGCGCTGGAGAATAGTGCTTCTCCAGCAGCGTTATTGGCTCTAGTAACCTGTAATTGATTTTTATTGCTGGATCGTAGTGGTCTGGTGGTGAGATAGGGTTGGAGTAGATACTGGAGGGATGGGTCCTTTAGAAGTTAAGCTGTAACAGCTATACTATATAACAATTTTATATATATATATATATATATAGATATATATATAGATATATATATATATATCTATATATAGATATATATATATTATATATATATATATATATATATATATATATATATTTATACATACATACATGCATATATATAAATACATATATATATATATATATATATATATATATATATATATAAACTCTCTATATAAACTGCGGTGGTGGTGCTGCGGTAGCATTGTCGCCTCACAGCAAGACGTTGTCCCATTCGATTCTCAGCTAGAGCGTCTTCTATGTGGAGGCATACGTGAATGGGGTGTGCCTTCGTTGAAGGTTGTGCGTCAGGGCTGGTAACCCGGTACGTAAAAATCCACTACCAATCATTAGCGGACCGGAGTTCCACTGTAGCGACCCCTAACCAGGAAAAAAGCCGAAAGACACAAACAAATATAAACTCTCTATATAATCAAATGTTCATAATCTTGAATGTGTTTAACACCAGCAGAAGGGATTGAAACTCATTTAATCGCTTATGTCAATGTAAATTCCATACAAGACTGTGGAAAGTTAGGATCGGGGTAATTACCCTTTCCTCACTGTATAATGATCTTGGACTTGGTATATAAAATTAGCAAGGGGTGTGGAGGTGCATGGAGGCCTGCCCTCCCTGCAAAAAACATAAGTGTTTTGCTTTTTCACTGGTTTGGCTTTTGATCTTTTGGGATCAGTCGTTAGCTGTTTGAGATTCGTGTCCTTTGATGTTTAGAAGTACTTCTTAACTTCTATTGTCAAGTCTTGGACAGGAAGCACTCTTCACACTGACACAGAAATAATTCCTGATCTAGGTGTTACTTTCAGGAGTACCACGGGTAAGCCAGTGTAGCAGTTTCTATAATCATCACTGAGTATAGCAGTTCCTACATACGTATGTGGGTGTTCATGTAAGTGTGTGCCTATAACTCAAATAAGCACTGTCACTACTGTTAAATCATGCTGTCAGGTAGAGGCAAAGCTTTGTGCATACTACACTGCTGTAAATATTTTCCATAGGGCTTCACAGATCACTACAGCACCTTACTAGTTAATGTTAGAGAAGTGTTTGAATTGCCTCATTAGTGTACAAAACATAAAAGCTCAGCATGCCACCTTATGTTTGTCTAGGAGGTAGCATATCTCCTTATGGGTAATGTTCTGGAAATAAGCACAGGCAGTTAAGGCTACATGCTGTTAAGGAGCTTCTTCTCATGGTCTAGGGTTTGATTCCCTCCGCTTTCTTGTGCCTACTATATGAGTCTTAGCTAGACAGTCAAACCTCATAGGGTGAATCTGAAAAAGGTCCCTGGGGGTCAATGCTCTACCTTAGTTAAAAAAATCAGATAAATAAAGTACTCAGTACTGCTCTGAAATCCTAAACTGATCATAACGTACAGGATACAAGTTACAGAGTAGTGTATTAAGATGAAATTCTTGGATGATTTGCTAATGGAGCAGTTTATCATTTATCCTTGTTCTGATGCATGTCAGTTCCATATGGAGACTGACATTTTATGTAAACTATACAGTACATTTCATAGAAAAGAATCACATTTCCAGCTTATTTAACTGCAGCTTATCAGCAAATGTAATACTTACATATTCATCCAGGATAAGATAAGAATTCTGCATCTGTAGAATGAAAGGAATACAGAGATTTCACTACATCTGTCACAAAAAGAAAAATAATTACAGCTGTTCATTTTTTAAATATTCTTGTATACCTTCAGATTTGATTCAGGAACTAAACACTGGATCCCTTTATGACGATGTAGAAATCTTTGGAAATCTTCATCGCTTATTACAAATGTTTCAGCATGCCTGACAGCATCTTCACCAGCGTTTTCACCATCAATAAGTAAGCACTGAAATACCTGATAAATCAAATGTATGCAATTAAAATGTGTATATGTTTGAAATATTAACATACTGTGTTTTAAACTTTGTTCCTGATTGTGTTGTACTGTATCATGTGCTGGAGAACCCGCTACAATGCCCAAAGGGAAGAAAGGCAAAGGGCAATTTGAGACGACTGTGACTGATTTTTTTCATCAGTGGAATTAATCTGAAAAGCATCTTCAAGGGAAGGACAAACATTCCCCAATTACATATAATAATGTCTGATGTTGTGGTACCACAGACAAAGTTGTGCTTGTTTGTTTTTTTATTTTTTAGTAACAGATTCAACAAGGACATTTTAGAAGAACTGTACTTCAGATCACTTCCCTTCTAGAATTCATCTTGTTTTAATGTGGGAGGGGTTGTAAGAATGCCAGTGCTAAGACACATTGCAAAGATTTCAGGATTATTCAAGGAATTAAGGAAAGATTGGCAACATGAAAAAGAGTATTCCACTAGCTGTACAGCAGAATCATGCATTACTGAAACCAGGGAAGGAAAGCAGGCCTGTGTCTTTGCCAATGTTGAAAGAAGGCACCTATCTACCGTACTGTGCAGATGTTCTGTTGTGGTAATTGCCTTGTAAGTCCTACTTCAGCTGGGTAGGTGCATCAGGCTGCCTATACTCTAAAAATTAGGCTATGGAACCTAGAATGACCACAAGCAGCGCAGCATTATGTGGACAAGTAAAGCTCTCAGGTATATGAGAGCAGAATTAATCACTTGACTAAGTAAACTGAAGCAGTTGGTCAAAAATGCAAAAAAGTGATGCTATAAACACAGCTGAGCACAAATTAACCACTAGGATTACAACAAGGTGGACCTGACAAATATTTAACTAATTCAGTTGTTTGAACTTTGCATGCTACAATAAAATTATAAAAAAGCTTTACTTAATCATTTTGACAATAAGTAGCAAGATACAAGATAGCTTACTGTTCTTGTGAAGTCTCAACATGGTTATTACCAGGCTGTCCTACATCACTAAAGAAAGTTCATAAATATACAAGCTTAGGTAACATCTGTGGAAACGTAGTGGAACTAGCAGAAGAAAGCTAAGTTATACATTATCTGTAGACATTAAACTACTGCAGACCAGCTAGTGTGTGTGTGTGTGTGTGTGTGTGTGTGTGTGTGTGTGTGTGTGTGTGTGTGTGTGTGTGTGTGCGCGTGTGTGTGTGCCTGTGTGTGTGTGTTTGCAGTAAAGGTGACCCAGGATTCAATAACACTTACACTAAGTGTACACTGTTCTGAGTGAACAGACAACACATACATAACCCACACCGTCTTCCTCCTAATTTTAGTTTTCCTGCTGATATTCTTGCAACTTTAAATACTGGCAGGGATTCATAAAGGTTACCACATGTACACTTAGTGTAATCTTTCTGAGTGACTAGAAAGTACAAAAAACGTGATAAGAATGTTCTTGAATACATGTCATGTACACTTATTGTATACTTATTGTGTTTTATAACTACAAAGAGCTTGTCTCTGTATGCTTACAACCATAACAAAACAGTCTATCTGTAGCTGTCACCTTCCTTCTAGGTCAGCAATGGTCTTCCTACATTACTGCTTCCTTTAGGGAGAGCATGTTGATCATTCACTTTTCTGACACATCTTTCTTCTCTAAACTGTCTCTAACATTTGTAAAGGCCAAGAGGATACTGAATGCAAACAAGAACCCTCCTTTAACATATATTAACGAATAAATAGTGTAAACAAACACACAAAACCTTATGTTAGTTAATGGTCACCTGCAGCTGAAGCTGCCTTGCTAACTCTCAGTGTTTATAATGTCATTGGATAGCTTGGATGATAAGAAAGAGTCAGATTTGTAGACTATAAATCCTGAAATGACTTTTTGTGTAATTACATTTGTCACTCTCTCCAAGTACAAATATCAGTACAAAGCACTGTTTTAATAGGAGAACTGTTTTATGTGACAAGGCATACTGCAATAGTAGGTGCAGAGAATCAAAATAACCTGGTTCACTGTAACACTTACTTGCCAAGGTGCATATCTGTGCATGTTTACATAATGATATTATTCCTCAGAAGCATTGATATCAAGAGTGGAAATGGACCCAAGATTAGTCATATCAGATGACATTAAAGTAGCAAGCAATCAAGGAAGGCTGGTGTGACCCTGTGTGGCTTACAAGAGACTCTAGTAAAAAACAAAATGCTGCTGTTGCCCCTTCTTACAGTCATTTCATAACCCCATACACTGTACTGAACAGCCTTTCAGAAACCTCATCTTTTCGAAGATATAGATACACAAACATGGCTCAGAGAATGGCACAGAATAGACAGGGGAGGTTCAGGGGCTGGCATGGACTAGAATGATGTGATTCACAGAATGTAAAAAAAAAACAGTAGTATACAGTCTTCAACAACAGCCATATGAAGATGAAAAGATGATCATGTATCCTCAAAGCAGTAAGCACAGGGGGACATGCTAGAAACGTTAAAGCATTGATAGGAAGCCCAAATATTATGAGCATCATCTTTCTAAAACAAAATGTAGCTGCTTGACAACAGGAGGTCACTTCTTGAATGTACATGATATAAAACACACAGGAGGTACTTAGCAGTGTTTTCTTTTACTACTTCTGTATCTGATTTAAAAGCATCTGCTGATCATTTTAAATCTCGCTCAGATTTTAATAATAAACTGCAGACTTTTTCTACTTCTGTCTTGAAATATGATAGGCTTAAAAAGAAATCACATAAATTTAATAGACATGTGGAAGACAAAAAATGAAAGGGTTTTCACTTGGTTGAAAAATTAGGTGCACTCAGAAAACTGTGCATTTTAATTTTTCAAGGGATACTAGTCATCAGAACCCCATATTAAGCAAAAATGGGGCTCCATCTTGAAAGTGTCAGATTTTTTCAGGGTCTGCAACCACTGAGGATGGTTAGTCATCACTACTGGACACTGATTTAGAACCTGGACACTGATTTAGAATCTTTGGGAGATTCCGCTGATGAAACCAGAACTAACAAAAGACCAACCTCGCCAAGTAACCCTTTAGAATATAGAAACACCAGGAGAGGGATCTTCAAATGACATGTCTTATAGAACTCAAACATTGAATAAAATACCAATTGCATAACTGAGAATTGTAATTAATGAGCTGTTAGTGAATTTGTCAGATAAAATTTTAACAGACTCTGATTGTGCCTTGTTAAATAAAGGACTTTCATTTCTTCCTACAAAATTATAACTATTCCTGATTTGAGAGACTTTTGTAGGAGACTGAATTTATTAATGTTTTTTTCTGATAAGCAACAACCACATGAAGTGGAATTCAATGTTGTCCCATTCAAATTTAAAAGATTTAATTTTCAACCTCCCCACCCCTATCATCACCAATACAGTACAAATATTTGAAGAGCTGGTCAGAAGAGATTTATGCAATGAAATTAGAAGTGTTTTCAAAATAAAATGGTGACAACTTGACTCTTTTACTAAATGTACTTCTTCTAAAGATGTAATTTTTTGAAAACCGAAAAGGGAAGGGCTATTGTTATTTGGCAGAATGATGCATATTTATAAGAATCTTATAAACAACTTGACTACAGATAACCCATGAAGTTATCCTTTAATCCCACAACATGACCAAATCACCTAGAGCCATAGAACCAGAGCCAGAGAAGCCAAAGCTAGAATCAGAGGGGCGGCTGCTAACTGGCATAGAGACTCAGGTATAGCCTGTGACAGAAGAGTGCCAAAGAAGCTGAAAAGTAAGGTGTGCGCAGCAGTGATGTGACCAGTACTACTGAGTGGTACAGAAACCTGGGAAGTAAAGGAAAAGCAGTGAGGATGGTAGAGGTGATGGGATTTAAGTGCTTGTGAAGGGTGTTAGGATGCACACTCTGGGACAGGTGAAGAAATGAGGACATAAGAGCAGAAGCCAAAGTAGTTCCAGTTGCAAAAAAGATCAAACAGAACACATTACAGTGCTTTGGACACATGCAAAAAAAGCAGAAGACAGTCTGGTGTAGAAGATTTGGGACAGACAAGAAGAAGGTAAGAGGAAATGAGTACATCCAGCAAAGAGGTGGACAGATTATGTGAGAGCAGATCTGCAACAGTCAGGCATGAGTGTTGAAGAAGGCAGGATTGTGGCAATGAATTGAGACAGATGACAACAGTTAACATGATACCGCAACCCCATGTAGAAAATGGGAAAAAGGGGTATGATGATGATGAGTTTTCCAACACTGAATATTGGATTTCTTAAAATACTAGGTAGCTATGGGGGTAAATAGCACAGAACTGAAATTTGAACTTAGTATAGATTTAGTTCAGCCTCAATAGTTTTAGATTTTTTTTCCCAAGTCCACAAACATGGCACTAATCCACTTGGACATCCCATTATTTCCAGAGCTGGGTTTTTAATGGAACCTATCTCTTTCTTCTAGAGAAATGTTTTCATTAATTTATATCCCACATAAGATCTAGTATCAAGGATTCCACAGAATTTCTCCAGCTGACATCTAACATGTAAGTTGAAAGGCATTTGTACCGTCGTACTCTACATGTATGTTCCCTATATACTAGCAAACTCCATTGTTATGGATTAGAAGGTACTAGGTTCTAGGTACATACTTCATATGTACACACCATTGAATTCACAGATGTTTTAGTACAGCTTACTGAACTGGTACTTACAAAGAATACCTGTTATTTTGTCAGTGACTGTTACCTACAGCTACAAGGCACAACAATGGATGTAGCGTTCGCACCTCTAATATGCTGATCTTTTCATGGCGTACTTTGAAACCAAGTTTATCTATGATGCCACTGACAATTCATTTTTAAAAAACATTAACATGTGGTGGAGATTGATGATTGCTGAGTGAGAGAAAGGAGAGCTTGCTGAACTTAAATCTTTTCTAGAATATTTAATCAGCAATATATCTGGTATACAGTTCACATTAAAAGATGAACCATTCAATATTGACTTTTAGACTTGATGGCAACAAAAGCATTGGATGTGACCTTAAACAAATAAATCTACAAAAAGCTATTCGGGAATAATTTCCTACTTTCTGCAGATAACTCCCACACCAGACATACTATACATAACATACCTAATTCCTAGTTGATGAGGCTCAAATGAATAAGTAGCACTGAAAAGGCATCTTTGGATTTTGTACACCGTTTGAAACACAGGGACTATAGCCTACAGGGACTATAGGACTAACAATATTATTGAGATCAAGAGTGCAGCAGACAGATGAATGGAGATGAGCTTTTACAACACAAAGACAGAAATAGCACTAAGGAGAACATAGCAAGCCTTGATAATACATATGGCAGCAACACATTTCAAGTCAGACATATTATTACCAAACATTGGCACATTCTTAAAAATTACACTACTCTTAGTATGTATCTAATCGACAGCTGCAAACTCAGTTAGAAGAGAACAAAACATCTAGTCAATATACTGGGTAAGAACAAATACAGGGGCACCCAGAATATATCTGAAAATATTCCCATCGGTTGTTTCAGATGTGGTTGTGCACACATTTCAGTAGTAGGCATCCTAGTAAAAGTTTCTCTACTAAAATACTCATAGAACATTTAAAACATCAAATTTCTTGTACCACACAAGCAATGATTTAAATTGCAATTTGGACCGGTGGGTCTTTCTATGTGGGAAAAAACTCTCATGTGTTTAAATAATGAATCAGTGCACATTTGAGTGCTTCCTCCAACTTCAGTTTCAAATTTGCAGGCTAGGTTTCCTTGTAAAGCAGATCTTCCCTACAATACATTAAAGTACATTAGTGGTGTTGCTTTTCTAGGGCACCACTGTTGCCACATGTCTTAAGTGTTTATGCTTGTCTATTGACATAACCGAGAAAGAGTCATAGATGTATGGCCATACCAGACTACATCAACAAAAATTACATAACATTAAAAAAAAATAAACAAATAGCACAGAAAGAAAAAATTATACTGACAATTTTAAATAAAAAAATTATAATAACTAGGAATGAACAAGACTGCATCAAAATTAATGTCAGACCAGACTATAAATGATAGGGTGGCGTGGCCAAGATGTCAGAGAGGTAACAGCACTTTTTTGATGCTCTGCCTAACAGGAATGTTTCTGACAGGAATTTATCTTAATATTATTTCAAAAACATCTAAGTGTTCTTTCACCTATATATTTAGATACAGTGGATTATTTTTTTCCACAAATAATTCAATTTTGGTGAATAGAAAGTGAATTATATCCTGTCAGAAGTACAGCTGCTGAATATAACAGACTCTCTCAGCCATGAGTCATTCAAAAACTTCTCTCCAGGAAACTTCCGTGAAGAAAGAATTACAAATAATAATATCCAGTATTCAAGATCTTTCCATGAAAATGGATAATTTAGAAAAAATCATGGAAAATATGAAGAAAGAAAATAGAAAACAGATCGAAGAATTTAAGGAGATAATTACAAGACACACAGATCAGATAACAGAAATGGAAAAATCTCTTAATGACATAGATGGAAGACATCATGCAAATGATAACCAGACTGACTTCTTACTAAAGCAAAACACCTTACTTTCAGATAAAGTGGACGACTTAAAGTCAAGATCACGAAGAAATAATATTAGAATATACGGCATACCAGAAAAAATGGAAGGAAATAACATAATACAATTTTTAAATGACTGGTTACCTAAGACACTAAACCTACCTGAATCTCTCTCTTTTAGGATAGAGAGAGCTCACAGGTCATTGTCAAATATGTCTTTGTCAAAAAACCCAAATGCTTCAAGATCCATTATTGTAAAAATTTTATCATCTCAAGACAAGGACTTAATCCTGAGAACAGCATGGGCAGGTAATCCTATACAAATTAATGGTCGAAACATAAGATTTGACAATGACTATACTTCTACTATAATAACCAAAAGAAAATCCTGCATTCCTCTCATTAAAAATCTGAAGAGAGTCGAAATTAAAGCACAAATCATTTTTCCTGACAGAATTAAGATACATTTATCAGAAGGAATAAAAATATTTAATAATCTTGAAGATGCCTCTGAATATGTGAAAAAGAATAAGATACTGGAAAATATCGAAGATATGGACATCTCATTGCCTAGTTTAAAAAGGCAGGCAACAAATGGTAAAATGCCATCGAACGATAAAACAAGCAAGAAGCTTAAGGGAAAATAATATAAATGAAACACTTCTACAATTCCTTCAAACACCAGAATTTCCGTTGCTGTAAATTACCTTCATCTGGGAAAAACATATATTTCAAGGTAAAAGTAATTTTAACCTTTATAAATTATTCTTATTTTCTAAGTTATTTGCTGTTTCAAGACTTCTAACACAAATATGTTATAATGATATACATAGGCATTGAAACTCTAGTATTACACTTGACAGAGCGTATTTCAAGTAGATAGCTATGTAGGGGTGACTTAATACCATCGAAATGTTAATAAAAACAAAAACTCCTTAATATCAGACACTATATGTCTATTAGATTCCAATGGTGTTGAATGCTTTGATATGCGAAATGGGAGTTCTTCATTTCAGTGCGTTTAAGAGAGATAATATAGCCTCTTTGTATATCAGTGGGGTTTCATTCTTGTTAAATGACATGCTATGTTTAGACCTTTTTTAGATCTAGGGGATATCAGTTGATGGGATTTGTTCTAGGTGGTTTAAAAAGCATTGGCAATTGGTTGCAATTATGCTTGAGGAGATCTGTCTTCACTAAGAATGCTCCTTGACATGCCAAAATACTTTTGCGCATATTTGAAAGGTTTGTGTCACTGTTAGATGTGGTGTATAGATACATCTGCTGATAAAGAATGGATTCTCATTGAAATTGGTGGAACATGTATTAAAGAGATGTGGGATTCTGCATGTTTGATTTCAAGCATATTGGCTAGTTGTTGTTGTTTGTCTTTCGGCTTTTCCCAGTTAGGGGTCGCCACAGTGGAACTCCGGTCCGCTAATGATTGGCAGTAGATTTTCATGAACGCCAAGGTGCTAGCTCAACATCCAACCTTCAACGATGGCACGCCCATTTACGCATGTCTTTCAAACACCACCCAACTGTGGGGAGAACATGCAGACTCCACACAGAAGGTACTCCCTGCACTCCAGCTGAGAATTGAACGGGAGAACCTCTTGCTGTGAGGCAATAACGCTACCGCTGCACCACCACGGTTACCTCAAGTATATTGGCTAGTGAAGTTAGTAAATGCAAAGAATTTTATGTATATAACTAGGGAGAGTTGTGTTTGTACATCAAATATATGGTTATTGATTAACATATTCTGTTTTGTTTTCTTTTTCACTCAATGTTCATCACAAGTATCTCGTGAACAGTTAACACTCAGCAGACTCCCCAGTTCAAGCTTCTAACCACCCAAATTTAAGTTAAAAAAAACTGTTTCCACAAGACTTCCCAGAGAGATCTTCTTCGCAATATAAGAGGCTTAAACATGTACTTTAACGAAGCCTCTTTCTGACCTATGAACTCCTGTTACATATTCACGTAACCAGAAAATATCATATGGACAAAAAGCAGAACAACTGACTGCTGTATCCTATACCAATGGTGCTAAAGAAAAATATACAAAAAACACAAACACGTACAAAGGTACTTTTTCATAACTGATTTTGATGTCTGTGTTGCTTCCTCCATAATAATATTACTGAAGGCATGTTATACAAAGTAGTACATGCTTGAACACCAGATGGCAGTTGTGGCTAACAGTTACAGTGAAAACACAGGCTAGGTCATTTGGTGCTTTTCAGTTAGTGGGGCAGCAAGTGACATGTGCAGTTGATATAAAGTCACTGCAGTGTCTCTTTTATCGGGGTCTAATGTGGTGTTTCTAGTAAAACTGGATTTTTTTTTTCACATTTACTATTGTCATGGTGAACATAAATTTAAATGCAGGAGAGGAGGCGGTGACTTGGGGGCGGCTGTACATTTTCTGTGCTTCCCCCTTGGCGGTTCATCCCCAATTTTACTAAGTGTCTGAGTTGCGGGTGGAGGGCAGTACTGCTGGGACGGGGAAGCCAAGGTTACAGGCAGATCACTACAATAAAATAAACAGTACTGACATGAGAAGATGAATGATCTGTCAGGATGGGCACAGCATTGGATCTAAAGAAAAGGAGGCAGTTCTGCTTGTAGATCTGCCTTGGTTGTTGCAGTACTGCTGCTTTCTCCTCGCCAGTTAGTGGTAGTGGTAGGAGACCATTGGGGGGGTGGCGCGGGAGGTGGATGGCTGCTCTCGACTCACCGTTGCTGCTTTTATCAGGTTATCAAGACAGTTGTTAAATTCTATGGGTTGTCTACACTTTTGAACTGCTCATTTTTATTAAATGGTTTGCATTTAGTGGGGCACACAGTGAAAGGTGAAATTTTGATCTACCTAAACCACTTGCAACTACTTAGGTTGGTGGTAGAATATGGCATTTTCACTGACTATCTTTATTTGTATTGTTACCCTTTTAGCTGTCAACAAATAAGAGACAAATCTGTCCAGAAGAAGAAGTACGCAGGGACACTTGAAAAATATTTTTAAAACATTGAATGTATCACATTTTGTTGGCTACATTTCCCAGCAACAGATATGTTGCGCGATGATTGCTGCCATGTTGACGGAAAAATACTGGTCATTTTTGTTAACCAAAGAAACACATTAATAGCGTAACATCTAAAAAAGTTCATTGGAACCTCATTATTTTAAATATTTTAGGAAATTATTTAATATGAATCAGATATGTTTAAAAACAGGTGCTTGTATGTGTTATGCAAGAGGGCAATAAGCCTGAAGGTTAAATATTAATATGCTAATTTTCTTGAACACACCGTCTTGAAAATTGTATTTCAAACAAAGTTTTTAACTTCATATGTTTTCTAGATGCCTAGCTTTCTTTTGTTAAACGAACTGTATAGGTTAATGTATTTGTATACTTAAAATATTTAGTTAGATATTACAGTAAACATGTTTCATCATCTTTATATATATATACTTCTATGTTGAATTCTTAGCTAGGTAGGATTTGATTTTATGTAATTTAGTACTTTAAGATTTGTATTATTCTAGACTAGACATAAGGAAATATGAAATAGTATGTCATGATACAAGTTTAAGGACAACTTTCTTAAAAATGTGATAATTACAATATTCATGGTAATAGATGCTTTTTCACATTACAGAAGGTTTAGCACAATATTTCAGTTGTTGCTAAGATACTTATGTAAAGGGAATATTTAGGTAAGCTTAGAACATAATTTGATATAGAGATGAAAGAAAATAGAACTATTCTTTATAAAATAGATATCTCAAACAATTCTAGAAATAAGTAAGATAATATTGGAATGATGATATTACAATGAATTTGTAATACAACATAAAGCTGAAAAAATAATATGATAAAGGAATTCTTAAAATAATATTCATTTAGAAATTTAATATATAACTTCCCTGTTATAATTACTTCTACATATTTAATTACATTTTTTTTAACAAATAAAAGTTTTATGTCTTTCTTAATATTATATATATTAGTACTCTATGTATGGAAAGGATTAAATTCTAGGGTAGTAGTCTTAATTCAATCATTTTATCTGTCACATAGTAATATTTATTCATCCTGGAGAGTTAACAGGTTGTAGTTTGTTGGTTCAATAAAATATTAGGCAGTAGCATTGGAAATAATAGTATTGAGCACTAAGGATGATAGAGGGTGGTATTGATGGGTTATTCATCAATCCAGGAACTAGATGTTTCATGGGTAGATGTGTATAGTTATATTTTCATTTTCTCTGAACATTATTTGTTAATTAAGTCCAAAATAGTATATATTAATCAAAAGCACAACATAATCAATGTCTGGGTTTAAATGTCTGTCTTTGAATGTAAATGGTCTTAATAACCCTGCTAAAAGAGGAAGATTAGTCAAATACTTAACATCTAATAAAGCTGACATTGTATTTTGCAAGAAACACATATTATTCAGATAGCTTTAGAAAAAATGCCTTTTAATGGTTATAATACTCGAGTTGAATCTCATTTCCAAACCAAGAGAAGAGGAACCATGATTTTGTGGAAAAATTCATTACCAATACCTAAAATAATTGACAGTTTCTCTGATAAAAATGGTATGTTGTGTTTAGTAGTATTGGAATTAAATAGGAAATATTTTACACTAGCGAATGTGTATTGGTTACCTGGTATTGGTGCTAAATTGGCAAATAAATACTTGGAAGTAATAACAGCAAATTCTAAAGGGGACATCATCATGGCAGGTGATTTTAATTGTATTATATCACCTAAAGATACCACTAAACATAGCAATGTTAAGATACATGCCCCAGATAAAAAAATTATTAATTTTGTCTCATTATACAACCTAAAAGACATATACATGATCAAAGAACAGAGATCTCGCAATTTCACACACTTTTCTTATAGATATGGTACTCAGACAGCTACTGATAAAGTGTGTATATCTGATAACTTATTATCTAAGACTCATGATGTCGTAATTACTTCCTGCCCTCTGTCCGACCACTATGCCATAATATTTAAAATTAATATTAAACCAAATGATCTTATTCATTGGCAGAGACTGCCAGCTTATATTATTACGATAAAAGGATTCAAAGAATGGTGTATAAAGGAAGTAAATTATTTTCTTGAACTTAATAATAATACAAATAAAGTGTTTATTTGGGACTCTTTAAAATCTTATATATATGGGAAAATAAAACCTGGTATTTACATAAGAGGAAAGAATGGGACAAAGAATTATTAAATTTACAATTGAAAATTGACACTTTAAAAAAGAGCATACACCCCAAATGAATGGGCTTAAATCTGGAATTAAAACAACTAAATCTTGACTATTGAGAAATCCTTTGTCATAAAGTAGCAATCAATTTAGAAAGGTTAAAATTACAATCATATTCATCTAATCCAAAACATTTGCACAGATTAGCAGCTAAAACAAAAAGTTTGCTTAAGAATAAACACATAGCTGAAATATTAGACACATCTAAACACAAATCAAAACCTTCTTCAGATCTAAAAAATATTTTAGAGATTTTTCGCTCATATCATGAATCAATGAATAAAACAAACCTAAACTTTACTAATAACAGTTCAAAAACAGAATTTCTAAAAAATAATATAAACTTTCTAAAGAACAAAATAATAGATTATTTAAATCAATATCATTAATAGAAGTTAAAGAAAGAATACAAAATCTTAAAAATAATAAAGCCCCTGGTCTTGATGACATAATAGGTGAATTATATAAAATTTTCCCTAATACTGCTTCCTTGATACTTTTTTCCTCATGGAAATATTTGCTAATCTCTCCCATTCTAAAACAAGACAAAGACCCTAAACTTGTTTCTTCATATCGTCCTATTTCCCTATTAAACATAGATTATAAAACATTTACATCTATTTTAGCAAACAGTTTAAATCAAATGATGCCGACTTTAATAAACAATGATCAGACAGGTTTTATACTGAACAGAAGAGTTCAGGATAATATTATTAGACTTTTAACATTAATAGATTTTGCAAATAAAAAAAAAGAAATATCACTTATCAGTCTAGATCTAGATAAGGCATTTGATTCTATTAACTGGACAAATTTATTCATGGTATTAAAAGAATATAATTTCTCCTCTGATATCTTAAATTTGTTAAAGAAATTTTATGAAAGTTCTATAGCCTATATTAAAATCAGTGCTTTTTTATCTGGCCCACTTGAAATTCTAAAAGGCACTAGACAAGGTTGCCCATTATTTCCGCTATTATTTGCATTATCAATAGAACCATTTGCTAATTTTATAAGGAACAATGTAAATATAAAAAGTTTTGACGTTGATGAGAACTATTCCTCTAAAATTTTACTTTTTACCGACATCTTATTAACTATTGGAAATATTGATTCATCTATTGACCACAATATTAGATCATTAAAATTCTTTGAGGAAATCTCAAACCTTAGATTTAACCAAAACAAAACAGAAAATGTTCTTATTAATAAAAAATGAAATAACACTTTAATCACGATAATTTTAATTGGATTAATGATAAATTGAAGTATCTAGGGATTCATATTCACCCTAAATGGAAAGACACTATAAATATAAATTATAAAATGTTGTTAAATGTAATTACAGAATATACTAATAGATGGAATAAAATGTTCTTTACTATGGAAGAAATATTATCCCTGATAAAAATGATTCTATTACCCAAAATTCTTTTTTTCCTTCAAACACTATTGGCTCCTCCTTCTAGAAAGCAACTTAAAAACACTCTATTAATTAAACTCTTATGGTACCCCCCAAAACCGAGGATTACATTTGATTGGCATTATAAAAACTGGGTTGAAGTCGGAATTGCTTTTCCAAACCTTGAGCTTTATTCCGATGCCATTATTCCTAATATAGCAAGCTTATGGTTAAGTCCAAAATACCATTCAAATTGGAAACATTTACATAAAACAATACTATTAAGTAATATTGACACTTTTATCAAAAGTATAGATTGATCCAAAAATATTAAGCTCTTTATAGTAATTAAAGAATTCTTCTATAACAATGAGCAGAAACATTCACATTTTCTTCCTATAATCAATTATATCTTGCAAAATTTTAAAAAAGTAACAAATAACCTTTTGAATAATAATTTGTCCATTTTATTGTTTCCAATAATCTTAACAAAGGGATGTTTGGACTCCTTCAACATGGTGAAAATAAAAATTATGGAAGAAAATGGGTTAATATTTTGGCATCAGTTTTTAGGAAATAATAATATTCATGACATTATTTACCTTTTAGCCAGGTATAATGTCTCCCAAAATAACTGGTTAAATATACAAACCTTCACAGAATATATTTTAACGGAATCTAAAAAATATCATTTTTCTGGTATAACAGACCTTCCCAAAAAGTTATCCATCCTCTTTGAATTCACCAATATAGGTTATAATAATGATAGCTCGTTGTCAAGATTTTATAACATTCTTAGATCTGATTTAATAATATCGGAAGACAATTTATGGAAATATATGATCAACTTCAATAACTCACAAATACATAAGAATGGTAAAATTTTAATTCTTAAATCTGCATATTATATATCTTCATCCATATATGGAAAATGTTTACATGGACATTTATCCATAGAAGTTTTATTATATCACAAAAAGCCACTAGAATAAGCAAGAAAGATACTAATAGATGTTGGAGATGTGAGGAGCTAATAGATGCCGATTGGTCACATATGTTTTTAGAATGCAGAACAATAACAACATTTTGGAGGGAGTTTAAAAACTTCATTAAAGCTTTGTGGTCAGACAGATGTGAGATCTCTAATTCTATAATACTTTTTAATGCACCAATGCCAAGGTATGTTCCACTGAATCAAATGAACCTTGTTTGGACTCTACTTGCTATAGCAAGAAAAAGTATCACTAGAAATTGGAAATATAAAAATAACCTCTCATTTAATGAATTTATATCTCTTACTAAGATTACTTGTAGTAGGGAATTACAAACAGCTATGTTACACTCCTCAAATGTGACTCACAAACAAATTGCCTGGATAAAGCTTAAAAAATTATTAGACAAAATGTAACAATATTGAAGATTTGGTAACTATTTTGGACTCTGTATATAGTTTGTGTTGAAATATTGTATTACATTGTTTTTAGAACTGTATGAAATTATTTATACTACTGAAAATCAATAAAAATAATTAAAAAAAAAGACTAAATAATAACAGCTCATTAAATATTTAGGTAGAACACAGAGGGAGACAGCGTGTGTGTGTGTGTGTGTGTGTGTGTGTGTGTGTGTGTGTGTGTGTGTGTGTGTGTGTGTGTGTGTGTGTGTGTTTGTGTATGTGTGGATATAGACGGACTCAAAGAAAGAAAGTGCAAACCCAGATTAGCTATACAGTTCTAAATTCGGTTTTGAGATGAATGCAAACTACCAATCTGAAAAAAAAACTACACTTGCAAGACATGCTTGCAAATACAGTTTTAAACAGCCTTGAGAAAATATCCACCTAATACTTGTTGCCTTGTTAAAACAAGTTAATTATAAACATAACCAAAAGCACCACTTCTGTGACAAAGTGCATAAAGTCTCACCATTCTTGTTGTTGGCAGTATTGATCTGATTCACGACACTCAAGCCAAATATTGATACAGCATTTTTAGAATTCTTAAATCTGTTAAAAATGTGCTGTTGGGTTTCTAGCAGGAAGGGGCCTCACATTTCTCAGCAGTCCACTACCCGGGAGACAAATTAGGACCTAATGTTTAGGGCCACTACAAGTACTGTAAACAACTTTTACAAGTCCCAACCAGTCCATAATAACATGTGGGGAATGTCAGATTTATGCTGATTTTTTTCTGCTCTGTTATGACCTGTTTTCTTACCTTCCAACGTATTGGATTTAAAGCTTGGATATGTTCTGTCATATCCTCTTCAATATTGTAGCTATTGATAACGGAGTTGATTTTAAAAGCAACTCGGTAGTCCTGGCAGCATTGTCTGACTTGATGCAGTTTCTGTATGTGGTTCTTCTTCCCTTGGCCCCTGCCAATCAATCGGTTAGTATCTTCATAAAAGCTGTCACAGGAAACAGCAAGAATGTCTAGATATTCACCTGTAAAGGGAAAAAAGCATTATTTTAGTTTTGTCTTACTTGTTTGCATATCACGTTATATGAAATGCTACACTGTTGTACTTTGCACTAGCTTGATAACACTAGACATTTTTTATTTATGTTAATTTGCTCATTCTTATTTTAAGAGACAATGCCTTGTTTCTGCACAGCCAAAATATACTTAAGTAAACACAATGCATAATGTAGTGATTGAACATTTTCCTTCTCTGACCATATATATTATACGGAAGAATACTTTTTTCCTATCCATCCTGAAAGATAGTTATTCCAGATGACACAGTAGATGCTTTATCACAGCTGTCACCATTCACACACAAAAAAAAAAATGAAAATCCTTGTATCTGCCATAACCCACCATATAGACACAGATGTACACACACTCACACACACACGCGCACACACATAGACACACACACACAAAATAACATACATACTCACATATTTATAAATAGATATGTGCTTGTATGCATGCTTCCACTTTATGTGTATTGAGTATAGCTTATTCTAAAACAGTCATCCTATTTCATTAGTAGCTATTTAATCAGAAACTAGTACACAGGCTTTGTTTTAGTAAATATAGCTGTTCACTGACGAGGAACAGTGACTGGAATTATGTTGCATCAATTGCTGTCTCTTAATGTGTGGTTATGTAACACTGATGTTAATATATGTAATTAATAGGATATATAACATCCTCAAATGGAAGAGTATAAGGGACTTGCTGCCCACCACAAAGAAAAAAAATGTTTTAGCATGATACATCACTTCTTGCTTTCTTTTTGTTTTTTTAAAAAAAGCTGGCATTCATTGTGTTGCCGTTTCAGGTCCTGTTGATTACTCCATTTTGTTGAAGTGGGACTTGGTGAACATTTCCACAATGAGCTAGAGCAGACTCATTTTTGGAAACTGACTAGTATAAGACAAATTAGACTGTGTGGTTTTCTGAGTTCATTTCTTAACATGTTTGTGGACACTGGGCGGTATGGAAGTTCAGTGCTATGCTGCCTCCTTCACAACTCTGTGGTTGAGTGCTAACCTCTGCCCAATGTCTGTGTAAAATGTACATGTTTTGTCTGCATCTGTGTGGGTGTTCTCTGGGTACTCTGGTTTTCTTCTACTTCTTAAAAGCATGCTGATTTATTATGCACTAAGTTTCTCATATACTTATATTGTATTTACCCTCATCCTTTTGGCCAGAGTTTTGATTAAAAACTTAGTCTAAAAGGGATTAGTTTATTTATGCACTTAACATGCAAACAAATGTGTGTGTGTGTGTGTGTGTGTGTGTGTGTGTGTGTGTGTGTGTGTGTGTGTGTGTGTGTGAATTATTTGGACCACCTATGCCGGAGTCACATTTGCGGAACCACAACAGTCCAACCTGGCAGCTGCCCACATGCTGATACTCATATCACATAAATGAGAGGTTACAGTGCTTGTATGTTAGTGTTTAGTGGGTGGTCCAGTAGCCCCCTGCAGGAAGAGTGAAACACATTGTACACTATCAGTCAGTGACTGCTTTTTCTTCAGAATGAGAATCATAAAGTAAGGGGGTAAGGGAGTGACCTCCCCAGATGGGGTGGAGCAGAGTAACTTGCCTCCATGCAGTACAACACTTTTCTTTAATTTGCCTCAGCTGATCATAACATAAGCCTCAGTGCATGAGTTTCAAGAATATATGACCTCAGGGTGCCTTTAATGGCATATTGTGGTAGAGTGTTTGTCTTACGATTGCAAATATGTTGAAGTGACATAGGGGATTCATATATATTTGTATGTTTTTCAACATTAACCATTTCATTTTAAAGATGATATATGTTCTATGATGGTAAAACAGCAGTAGACAAGTACTTTTAACAGATGCTTCAACGAGATTAGTAGATAGCTATGTGAAATAATGGAAGACTATACCTTCACTGGTACTATGATTTCTATGAACTGACAGTGTATTTATATTCCTAGCTCAAATAGATGCTTGTCCACTCAGTGTGATACCGTGATACAAGAACAATGTTTACTTCATGTAGTGTGGACCTTGGCCCTTCATTTATAATTTCCTCTTATAGTTTATTAACAAAAAGGATAGCTGAAAAACAAATATGAAATGAACATCATAAAAGCTATATGATAAAGTTAAATAATTAACTATTCAATAATCAGTGTAATATATAAACTACTAAGTAACAGATGAATAAAGTATTTAAATACTAATGCAACTACATTGATATTTGCTATAAGTTTAAAAACAGCAAAATAATATAGTAGACTCAGATTGTAGCTAACTAATTGCAAAATATTTTGCCAGGATATTCAGGTATAGGACTTTTCACATCTGCCAGACACCTTACATTTTCCTCTGGCTGTTACCAACAGAAACATGTACTTGATTATGTCATGTTAACTAGCACAGAGGCACAAACAGTTCCTTGACAAGTTAGTAGGTACTAGCTAAAACAGGACATGGGTGACATTCCTCCATATGTTGCTGTTAGTCCACACAAGGCATCTAAAATATCAGTGTTGACAATGAACACCGTGTTACAAAAGGAGATACTGTCAGCCCAGCTATCTGGGATTTTATAAATACTTATATGTTATTTGTGAATACTGATATAATTTATATAGAAATGTGACAGAAGGAGATACTGCCATCCCAGCTATCTGGAAATTTGTAAGTGGTTGCGTGTCATTTATGAATATCAGCATGATTTGTATGCCTGTGTTACAAATGTATTAGAACTGTATGTCATATTGTACAGACGTGTGCTGAAGCGATATTTTGTAAAGTACTGAGCAGAAATGTATATACACTATTGTAACTGTTTAGATGTATGTATTTTAACAATGGGAACTGAAACACAAGAAGTTAACTTCAGAAGAACAACTGAAAACTTAAATTACTTTATAAGCACATAATAAAAGGATGTTATCTTTCAGTTTCAGTCAAAAGCAGACAGAATGTCTTACTAGAGAAGTTTTTTTGTATTGTCTTTAAATGTGGAGGAATGTACATTATTTTATGACTTCTGCAGGGACATGAAGCGCTGGTTGGACAGAGAAGATGCTAGAGACCTTGGCTTGGTCACTCAGATAGGATCTCAAATCTAAAGCCACGCCAGTGGGGAGTCTTATTGGGGATCTGGAGAAGGAGAGAGAAACCAGCCCCAGACTGACCGTGGTCTCTGTGTGCTCTTAAGTGAAATTGCACTTGATGCAGAGAGCTGCACCTGGAAATACTGTGTGTGTACCTGTCATCCTCCCAGTGTGTATATCTGTTGCCAGTGGTGAGGATTGAGGCTCCTTGATTACTGGGCTAGTGGTGGGGCATCACACACCAGCATTCTCCTTTTTACTTTATTCTCAGTGAAATAATACAAAAATACTACAGATCCAGCATGCTAGGCTTGTAGGATAATAATGAGCGCCCAATCAGAATGAGGACCAAAAACACCATTCTACTAGCCTCCCTTTGAACCACACATAGAGTTTCATTACAATGCATAAAAAGTCAGGAAGTGAACTAAAAATAAAGGCAGCATGTGCCTAAATGATTGATATGACCATGGAAAGACAAAGTATATGGAGGAACTGCGTAAAATGTTAAAATATTGTATGCTTAATAGGGTAACCTACTGGTGGATGAGGACTGAACACTCGAGCTTCAATTGCTCAAGGTTCAACCTGCCAGTGAGTGGAGTACCTCCACAGGAAACCACTGTTGTCATGTAGCATTGGAATTGATTCCCTTTTTGGGGATTTCTCCACATATTCTAGTTGGTGCAGCCATGAAGTTTGTATTGTTAAGTTTAGGAGTTCAGAAGTGTGGAAGATTTGCCCTCCACAATGGCGCATCAAGGGGGGCTTGCCCCTTGCAAAAAGCCCTTTTTTGTCAAGTTTCTTTTTTTTTTTTGGCAAATGCAGTTTGGGGATTCTGATCCTCAATGCATTCACTTTTGTTCACTCATGGTAGAAGCTAATAAAAGAATAGCACATGTAAAGTAGGACAAAAGAATATCTACAAATGTAAAACTGTAGTCATGTATTTCTTTTCTTTTAATTAATGGAGGCAAAATTTTCCAAAAAAAATGAAACAATCCATTCTAGAAGCAGCACCACATTTTGCATCTTCTTTTTCAAGCATAACAACACATTTCTTTTCATGTAAGCTACAGGCATTTTGTGGTCTTACCATAACGTTTAAACCATCTCTCTGTGATAAGACTTCCATTGCTCACGATGCTCACACTTGGTAACTTTAGCTCTTCTTTGCAATATTTTACCAGTTGCCCTAAAAACTCCCCTCTCTCATGCAGAAAAGGCTCTCCTCCTGAAAAGTTGATTTTCTGCATACCTACAAATAATAACAAATTACAGTAATTTATTCTTAACAACTCTTACACTATAAATAATGTGATTATTTAATAAAGAATGCATTGAAAATAATTGCCGCTGTACTCTTCTAGAAATATCGTTCAGTTGACATTAGTTATAGTAATCTATTCCAAACAACTCAGTTTAAAAAACAACTTCTGACCAGACTTGGTAAGGCAGGAGGAATTCAACATTTTTAGTTGTAACTCAAAAGGCAGAAGTGCGCAAAGTCACAGGGTTTCAGTTAACCTATCTCCTCAAAATGTAAAAGCTACTTGCGAAGGCTGAGGTGCGTACTTTGTTTAACATAGGTGGAAAGATAGATAAGTCACAGTGAGTGAGGGTCAGTTTACATTCGGAGCATAATGGAAACAAACTCATTTAACATGGCACTTATTACTGATATAGTTTTATCTGCACATTTTGCTATCTATACAACTATCACTTTTTTGATACTGTAAATATGATGAACAAATTAACCATAGTAATTATCAGTGTGACACTGCAATTCCCTGTTCATGTTTTAATACTTTACTTGCAAGATTCACTGACTGTATTCTTCCATTCAGCCATTTATATGCCCAATGTACTATTCTGTTGCTCTTGCTGCGTTGCAGTATGCTTGTAATGTCTTCACTATGTAAAAGCTGACATTGTGAGCTGGCAGTTGTTTTGTCTGGATGCTAATGCTTAATGAATAACACAAACAGGTAAGATGTGGCATGAGCTCCATGATGCCTTTTCTGCAAACCGAACGCCCAGGAACTTCTGTGCACCATATTCACTTCCACTGTTCTGTTAGCATTTAAAGGTATATATACCCATGCATGACAGCAACTCCTGGTCTCTGGTAGCAGAAATTTGTTCAAAATACGTTTAGCTTTAGGACCAGGAGTGTTTTTTTTAACAAAATAGTAATTTCTTAATCCAAGAAATACTAAATCCCCAATTTCCATTTTGATTAAGTATATTTTTTCAGAACTTTTATATAGAATATAGACTAGAATTATTAGAATTAAGTTTACATACTCACTTTAAGTTGATTGTTCTGAGTAGAGATTACAGTATAACTTATTTTGCAGACATATGGAGTGTTTTTGCTTTGAATGCAATTACTGAAGAAAAATGCTCCCGTAAGCTGTCTTAACCTCATCTCAAATTCCCTTATATGGTTCCACTAAAGCTGTGCCATGGAGTTTAGTAAATATATTTTTAATATATTGTTGGCCCCTTAGTGCCTGAGCATCAGTCCTCTCCAGCAGATTATTAGCCTTTTCTGTCCTTTATCCAATGTGGCTACAACAGATTTTGCTTCCAGCAGAACCCGAAATATCAAGTTCTGCAGTGAAAGGTTATAACCATCAACTGAAATGGCCAGTCTTTGATTTTTTTTTTTTATTTACTTCCTGCTTCTTGGTGTCAGGTGGGAATATTGCTGATGTAGGAGCTGTTATGCTGCCTCCATGTGTGCATGCTTCTACACAACATTTTCCAGAACAGTGTGCCACACTGCTTGATAGTACATGATGTTTGCCTACCAGTCATTCTTACTGCTGATTTAACCCCAAACTTTCAGCTAGCCACCAAATCTTTCACCATATGAGGTGGTGAATAGCTGATGCCCACTGTCTCTCATCTCCCATTCCTGCTCCTCTAAGAAGAAGCTGGATTTGCTAGTCAAACAGTAGTCACCTAGGAAACAGTCAGGGACCTGTTGTTCTGTGCCATTGAATTAGCTTAGTACATGCATCCATAACATAAACCTTAGAAATCAGCCGCAGTATCCTCCTTTTTAGCAAGGCATTTCCTAACCATTAACATCTTAAATTGTGAAAGGAAATGGTGTGAAAAGAATGTTATCAGTTGCATTTGTAAGCATTTCTCATGTTATAATCCTGTACGTGATTTTCTGCTTTGTTAAAATAAGAAACCAAAAAGGAATTTTAAATTCCTTTCATGTCAGTGATGAGATTGTTATTATATGAGCAGTTGTATTTTTTAAGCATTTTTTTACTTTACCCTAAGTTTACTAACATTATTATTTAAAGGATCTTCGTTTGTTGATACCATTTTCTGTTCTATATAATGTTATTTTCTGATTCTAGATCTGTCAGTTTCTTATTTTCCTTCCATATATTTAGCGTGTAATTAAATGCATTTAGTAAAACAAACCTAGTATATTATAGAGTAGATCATGGTATGTCTTTGAGAGAATGTTATGTAAGCTACGTGGTTAGGTTTGCCAAATGCTTACCTTGACCAAGGCTGTTGAACTTTGAGTGTTTTAATGTTTTAGAATTAAGTTCAGTTCAGATTATTTCACTATTATGATATGACTTCACAGCAAAGAAGCACGCTTGGGTATGTTACAGTGATTAGTCCACTATATTTTAGGACTGTGTAAAGAATACTTCTCCTACTTTCGGCTTTTCCTGGTTAGGGGTCGCCACAGAGGATCACCTGTCCGCTAATGATTGGCAGTGGAGTTTTTACAGTGTCAAGTTGCCAGCCCAGTGCCCAACCTTCCACAGAAGGCACACATACACACACACTCACACCTAGGGCCAATTTAGAGTGTCCAATCCACCTACAGCATGTGTTTGGGATGAAACCAGAGCACCGGGAGGAAACCCACGCGACCACAGGGAGGGCATGCAGACTATGCACAGAAGGCACTTCAGCCGAGGATAGAACCAGAGAACCTCTTGCTGTCAGGCAGCAACGCTAACCGCTGTACCACTGTGGCCACCCAGGACTGTGTAAAGAATACTACTTCCATTAATTTCCAACTATAATTATTCTGGGACATAGTCATTAATAAAATCTATGAACATTTGGACATTTGGATAGTTCAAATCCATCCCGATACTAGTATTTGGAGCAATGCTTAAACCCCCATATCAAGTAAAATGCCCTATTTAAGCATAAAGGACGCAAGATCATAAGCAAGTGTGTGTGAAATACACACTTATGTAAAACTGCCATGTCTGAACAAGCTTGTGTTACATGGAGTAAACTGTCTTTATCCCCAAGGCAGCAAATGAGCAGTTGATTATGTTACGTAAAAGGGCATATGGGCAAGGGAGTCTGCAGGATTTTTTGCAGGAGGGTGCAAACCCAGAGCCCCGCCCACACAGCTCCCCCAGCCCACACAGCCCCACCCACTCAACTATTCCAGAGTCCCATTACTTGGCTATTTCTCCCCATTTGCCACAGACACTGTTCAAATCTCTCAGTGTGCATACTGTTTTATGCTTTACGTCTACAATGATTACAGATATTTGGATTTCATTTACAACTTTTATTTCAAATTTTATAGCACAAACACTGATAGACATTTACTAAACCTAAACAAAGCAATAGTCTTACAGTGAAAACAGACTTAGCATTAAAACGCCTCTACCTTTGAAACCCACATTCACTGAAACAGCATTGAAACCCACATTCAAAGAAAATGCATCTGGCCAGTAGTGGGGTAAGTTTACCTTTGGGCTGTTTTCAAATCATAGGCTCCTTGCACACATTTTTTAGAACCATGCAAAAGTTCTTTGATTCACCTTCCTGGCTGTATTAATTATACTATATAATAATTGAATTATATCCCTTGTATAATACAGCACCACTTGTTACAGTGTGTTTTAAATTTATAGTTCTGAACATTTTTTCTTTAAGCAATGAAACAAATCATATGAACCAATAATGACAACCTGTCCAATTCAGAACATTTCAACCATAAAGTGCCACTCAAACTTCTGTCATACAATCCAACAATATCAATCAATACGCAAAATCTCTGCAGAAGTAAAACTCATCTAAATAATTCCACATTAAAGAGATCTGAAACCAATGAAGAGGTTGTTGCTAGAAAACAACTTTATATTTCAGTGTTTCATTTACAAATTCAGTGCCTGTTGCCCTTGAAGAATAAATTGCCTGTTACATTAAAAGAAATGGTAAGCTGGTATATTGCAATAGAGAATGGATGGCAAGCTGAAAAACAGGTTCATAGTTATTAGGTGTCTCATCCAAAGGAGAACATCCTCAGGACTGCACTTGTTACAGTGTGTTTTAAAATTTATATTTTTGAACATTTTTCCAGTAAGCAGTGAAACAAAACATATGAACCAGTAATGACAAACTGGCCAGTTCAGAACATTTCAACCATAAAAGGCCACACAAACTTGTCATTACAATCCACCAATATTGGCCAGTATGCATAATGTCTTCAGAAGTAAGTCATCTAAACAATTCGACATTAAAAAGATCTCAAACTTATGAAGAGATTGTTGCTATAAAACAACTTCTATTTCAGTGTTTCATCTACAAATTCAGTGCCTGTTGCCCTTGAAGAATAAATTGCCTATGTAATATTAAAAGAAATGGTAACCTGGTGTATTACAATAGGGAATGGGTGATAATCTGAAAAAGAAGTTCAAAGTTACTAGGGGTCTCATCCAACAGAGGGGATACTAAGGACTGCAGTACCCTACCCCTTTAAAATACAAATGTACATGCTGTGGGAGTAGAAGCTAAAGCCCTTTGTATCAAGACGCAAGTATGCAACCTGCTGTGCTATTAACAATGCATTAAAATTATTCTATACCACAATAGTGATAACATTTGCTAAACAAAACAGTTACACATTTTAAACAGACTTAGCATGAGCAGCAGTAAACTTTTCTTCCCTGGAAGCCCACAATTCATTGAAAATGCACTTGAAAATAAATTCCACCTGCTAACTCTGGGTCATTTCACTCTTTCTCTCACACACACAGCAGTACAAAGCCTCTGTGTGGCATTGTTTTTTTAGTAACTGAAACATGATGGGAAAACACTGACCCTCATCTGGGAATTGAAACCTGGCCCACCTGAATTCTGTGCAATCGTCTGATAGGAAGAATCCAACAGATAGCACTTAGTTTATTGTATAGACAAGGGTTAGTGTTTTCTTTTTCACCTCTCAGTTGCTATAACGTAATGCAATGCAGAGACTGTGTACAGTACATCATGTAGATGTAGGTACTTTGAAATAAACATGCATACCAGTGAGACACACGTATATAATTAAATTTACCATATCACTCACTGGTGAAAATCAGTAAATTAATATAATCTGCAAGACAGAGTCCGAAATAATATTGAGTTTAAAAAAAAAAAAACTATAATTTTAATACAACTGTTAGGATATATGTACATTACTTGTCAACTCCTTCGGATATCATTTTGTACTGTGATTCCAAAAGATAAAAGCATTAACTTTTTCTGTAATAGCATCAACAACCACCCAAAACAACACACACAAAGAAAAATGTATCTAGAAATAAGATGCTTATCCAGCAGCATATCATAATCATAGCATTCTCTTTCATTTATTCTCTTATTCTCTCTTTCATATCCGCTCTCTCCTCCTTATTCTCCCCTCACTCAAATCCTCTCTGTCTGCCTCTGTCATTCATTCTCTCTCTTGTATGTTGTCTCTCTCTCATTCATTCTTGCACCCTCTGTTCCTTTTACCCTCTCTCTCTCTCTCTCCCTCTCTTATTCATTCTCTCTTCTTCTCTCATTCATTGTCTTCCTCTCTATCTCTCATAACCTCTCTCTCATCCATCCTCTCCCTCTCATTCATTTTCTCCCTCTCCCTCCCTCTCTCATTCATTCTCACTTTATCTCTCGTATCCTCTCTCTCTAAATCACTCTATCTCTCCTGTATCCCCTCCTTCTCTCATTCATTCATGTATCCTTTTTCTCCCTCTCTCTTTCATTTTCTCTCTCACTCCTTCTCTCATTCATTTACTCACAAACAAAAAGTTACAAGCACTTGCAACACTAAAATAATCCAGCAACAATTTACAGCAGCATAAATAATCTTAGGGTCCTTTAAGCAGAAGACTAAATGGTCGGCTAAAACAAATAAAATATAGCAAGGAGTGTAAAAACAGCTCTGACCAGCAAAATGGTACAGTTTGGTAGCCTAAGGCAATCAACAGAAGTTCAAATAATGAAGGGAACATCTGCAATTGCAACTTATTCCAAGAACCAACTAATTAAAACAGATGCAGAAAACTAATGTCCAACTATTGCAGCACACCCCATTCCATTGCTATTTATTTTGGAAACTGAAAATGGCAGTGTAACTTTTCTTTGTTGGCTGAACTCCCCCAATTTGCAGAAAAACAATCTGATCACTGAGAGCACCACTACAATGATACCCAAAGCAAAAGCATTACTTGAAGTAAGCTGAAGGACTTAACGTGCACCTGAGGCCATAATCTAAGAAGATGCTTGACAACAGGCAGAATGCCTGCAAACTCCATCAAGAAAATACATATGTCAGGAAATAGAAAAAAGTTAAAACAGTGCCTACAGCTGAAATGGCATCCAATAGCTTACCTGAAGAAAAAAAAATAAGAAGTTATGTACTCACTATAACGTTCCATCTGAGTAGGTATCTTCATTTGTCTGCAACCTGTGGGATACGGATCCGATCTCGGATCCGAGCCGGCAACTTCTATCATAGCATAGATCCGAGCTCCTAGCTCCTCCTCCTTACCCATAATCCCCTGCCTGCCCTAACTGACCTCAGATCAAGTTTGCCCCATAGCACAACAGATAACAGGTGTCCCAATGGGAACATATGCTAATAACACCAGAGCAATCAAATCGGTCAGGGGGAAGGAGGGGGGGATGGTTGCAGACAAATGAAGATACCTACTCAGATGGAACGTTATGGTGAGTACATAACTTAATCTGAAGTAGGAACTTCATTTGTCAGCAACCTGTGGGACAGAGTCCCCAGCTACCTAAGTCTTGGGTGGCCTTCATGGAAGGCTATTCCGGAGCACCGCAGAGCCAAAGGACGCTCTACCTCGGGAAACAACATCTAATTTATAATGGCTGATAAAGGTGTGAGATGAAGCCCAAGTGGCTGCGGAACAAATGTCATCCAGTGGAACCCTAGCTTGAAAGGCCGCAGAAGTGGCAACGGCCCTAGTAGAATGAGCATGGACTCCTTGGGGTGCAGGCCTCCCCGAACTCTGATATGCTAAAAGAATACAACTCGAGATCCATCTAGAGAGAGAAACCTTAGAAACTGATTTTCTGAAATTGCTTTTGGCAAAGGAGATAAACAACTGATCGGATTGCCTATGACCAGCAGTCCTATGGATATAAAAACGTAATTGTCTGTGTACGTCCAAGGAATGTAGCTTGTACTCTCCTTTGTTATGAAAGTTGGGCAAAAACACTGGGAGATTGATGGATTGATTGATGTTCGCTTCTGAAGATACCTTAGGTAAAAAGGACGGGTTGATTCTGAGGTAAACCCTATCTGGGTGAAAAACCAGATATGGTGGTTTGACACAAAGGGCTTGCAATTCCGATACCCTTTTGGCTGAAGTTATGGCCACCAAAAAGGCTGTCTTCCAAGAGAGAAATCTGAGATCAACCGTGGCCGCCGGTTTGAATGGGGGACCAGTCAAGGCCTGCAAGACTAAGGATAAATCCCATGGAGGTACCACCTCTTTAAATGGAGGCCTAAGGAGGAAGGTACCCTTGAGGAAGGTTTTATACAGTTTGGAAGTGATAAGAGGACCAGACTCTTGCCCCACATGGTAGTATGAGATTGCTGCCAGTTGTACCTTGACTGTGGAAGAACTAGCCCCCTGGTGAAAGAGAGAGGTTAGAAAATCTAGAATCGATGATATTGGGGCTGTTAAAAGGGTCTAAACGACGGTGTTCTGCCCAAATGGTGAAGCGTTTCCCCTTACTCCGATAAACCTTCCTGGTGGAAGGCTTGTGAGCTGCTACAAGAATGGCTTTGACTGGTGATGAGATCCCGGGAGTCCTTATGAGGAGTGGAACTGGAGCAACCAAGCCATCAGCTTGAGGTTGACCAGGTTCAGAGTCGGAAGACTGAGAGGATGAGAGATGAGATCCGGAATGGGATCCAGAATCCATGGTGGATACACTAGGTGAGACCATAGGTAAGGGAACCATGTCTGACGAGGCCAGAATGGGGCAATGAGGATCATTCTGCTCCCCAGCTGCCTGGCTTTCTGTAACAATTTCAACATCAGGGGTAGAAGAGGGTAAGCATAAAGCAGACCGGGAGGCCAAGCATGAACTAGAGAGTCTCTCGGGGACTTCCCCGGAGGGGGGATCAGAGCAAAGTAATCGTTGCCTTTCGTGTTTGAAGGAGAGGCAAAAAGGTCACAACAAGGTCGCCCCCATCGGGCAAATACTTGCTCTGCAACTCGGTGGTTGAGAGACCACTCGTAAGGAGTCATGATAGTACGACTGAGCCTGTCCGCTAGAATGTTGGACCATCCCGGAATGTGCGTTGCTATGAGAAAGCGGTTGGTGGAAATCGCCCATTCCCACACTCTCATGGCCTCGCGGCAAAGGGGGTAAGACCTGGTTCCCCCCTGTTTGTTGATGTACCAGACTACCGACATGTTGTCTGTCTGTACCGCAATTGTCCCTACCGGAAGAGAGTTGTGTAGTGCTTGCAACATCAAAAGCACCGCTCTCATCTCTAGGACGTTGATATGCAAAGAGGTCTCTACGTCGTTCCAAGCGCCTTGGACTGTTCTGCCTGAAAAAGCCCCCCCCCCACCCCAGGCGAGAAGCGTCTGTGGTCACTGTGTCAACTGGTGGAGGTAGTGAGAAGGGACGTCCTATGTGGAGGTTGGGAGACTGAAGCCACCACAGGAGCGATTTTCTGCAAACCTTGCTTAAGGAAATGGGGTGAGACAGAGGGTTGCAAGACAGGGACCATTGTACCTGGAGGGTCCACTGTAGAACCCTCATGTTCAACCGGGCCAATGGCAGCAGAGGGATTGCAGCCGCCATAGATCCTAGGGCCCTCAGAATCAATTCCGCCGAAGGAGTTTGCAGTTGAAGAATGGCCTGCACGTGTAACATCAGGCTCCGAAGCCAATCTGGAGTCAAGAACGCAAGCATCTGTCTGGAATCTAGTCTTGCCCCTATAAAATCTAGCATCTGTGTAGGGATGAGAGAGGATTTGATCATGTTGATGGTTAATCCTAATAGTGGAGCCAGACCGAGAAAATAGACCCTGCCTGAACAAAGTAGATGCCTTGTTGGGGCTGTGAGGAGCCAGTCGTCCAGGTATGGAAAGACCTGAATTCCCTGGAGTCTCAGATGGGCCGCTACTACCGCTAGGACCTTGGTGAACACCCTGGGGGCTGAGGTGAGACCAAAGGGGAGGACCCTGAATTGAAAGTGACTGGCTCCCAGCCGGAAGTGGAGGAACCTCCTGGAATGCCTGTCTATTAGAACGTGATAGTACGCATCCTTGAGGTCTATAGAGCACATCCAGTCGTCCTCCCGCAATAAGGGGAGGACGGATTGCAACGTGACCATTCGGAACTTTTGTTTGGGTACCGCCAGGTTTAGGAGAGAGAGGTTGAGGATGGACCTCAAGTCCCCCATCTTTTTTGGCACCAGAAAGAACCTGGAGTAAAACCCTGATCCGACTTGATCTGGAGGGACGGGCTGGATGGCTCTTTTTTGTAGAAGCTGCTGAATTTCTGCAGCAGCCGCCTTCTTTTGACTGGGTGGGACGTCGGGAAGGCTTCTGATTCTGGGGTTGGCTATGAAGGGAATTAGGTAACCTCTGGATATAATACGAAGCACCCAGCGATCTGTTGTTATGGACTCCCATTTTGCCAGGTGTTTCGAAAAACGCCCCCCGACTGCCTCCAGAGTGGAGCAGTCGGGAAACCCCTCAGGGGTTCTGCGTGGGCCTCTCAGAGAAAGGTTCTCTGGACCCAAAATTCCTCGGACCCCCTCTGCCTCTGGGGCGGCGTCCTCCCTGTCCTCCTCGGCCACGAGAGGAATGGTTGTCCTGAGCAGACTGAGATTGATGCGATTTTCAGAACCACATCTTCTTCTGACCCTTTTGGTTCTTGGAAAAGGACCTCTGGGGCGCAGAGAAGCGGACTCCGATGGCAGACAAGGTCTTCCCATCTTTCTCGCTCTGGACAAGAGTGTCACGAACGGTTTTGCCAAACAGTGCAGAACCATCAAAAGGGGCATTCGTGAATGATGCCTTAAAGGGTTCCAAGAAGTCACAGTGACGGAGCCAGGCCTGTCTCCTCATGACAAGCCCGACTCTGCCTGCTCTAGCGGCTCCCTCTGTAGCATGAGACAATAGCCACATAGAGGTATTAGAGATAGAGCGGAGGGTGGCCATTCGGGAAGAGTACAAATCCTTGTCTCCCTCCGACATGGACCCCGGGGGGGAAGCAGCGTATTCCTTAATTAGATCCTGCTGCATCCTAATAACGTGTGCCATGTAGTTCAAGGCCCTCATAGAGAAGGTCACTGAACTGAAGGCCCGCTTCCCAAGACGGTCCATCGCGCGAGACTCCTTGCTCGGAGGATGAACCGTGGGGCTCTCCTGAGCCAACTCTTTCTTGGTGGCTGCAGCCACCAACATGGCATCCACAGGGGGACCTCTGCTCCAGTGTGATCTCTCTGCAGGGGGGCTCAAAATTTTGTCTGGACATTTGGGGATCGGCTCTATGGTGTCCGGTTCCTTCCAAGCCCTAGAGAATATGAGATCCACCAGGGGATCGAGTGGAGGGGACACCCAAGAGGTAGATGATCCTGCCTCCAACGCCTCAAGGAATACGGACTCGTCAGAGGAAGCCTTGGGGGCAGACCACCCACCTCTGATTTTGAGCATTTCCATGATGTCTCCAAAGGAGACATCCTCAGGGGGTGATCTAGGGGAGCCTTCCCCTTCATCCAAGTCCGTATCTTCTGTGAGACTCTCAGGGGAGTCCATGTGCCTCCTTTTGCACTTTGCCTTGTGGGGAATCTCCTCGGGGGGGGCTGTCCGAGGAGTCCTCACGGGCTGTATCCTGTTCCACTGGAACTCCTAAAGGCGCTGAGGCAGGCTGCCCCGAGGGCCGGGTGAGGGGAACCAGGACCAGATGAGAAGGAGTGCGGGAGGGAGCTGAAGCCAGGACCGGAGGCCTGGAAGCACTCGACAGTGCCCTCTCCACCACAGCAAAAGCCAAGGGGGAGCCGCTCTCAGACAGATCTGAGATCCGACTCCCACTCGGATCCGAAGCGGGGATCGGACCCAGTGCCGAGAATGTTGGAGCCGAAGGACCAGTGTGTTCCGACCGGGATGGAGCCGAAAGCACACCGAATCCCTCGGATCCGAAGCTCGGCCCACGGCTCCAAGAGGTCGGATCCAACAAACTTGAGGGAATAGTCGGAGCCGACGTGCCCAGCACAGTCGGCTCCGACCTACCCTCGGATCCAACGTGGCGGAATGCGGGTCGGAGAAGGAGCTATAGGAGCGAAAAAAGGGGTCGAGCTCCCCCCCAGACGGGGGGGAGGCAAGAGCACTCCCATCTGCATCTGGGCCTGGATGAATCTCCTCATCATCCGGTCCATATCCGCATCAGACATGCTAAAAGTGGACCTCGACGAGGCCACGGAGGCAGACCTGGAGTGTCGCCTCAATGACCTCGACGGGGACCGGATCACCTCCTCCTCGGGTCCCGGGGAGAAACAAGGAGATCGGATCCGAGGAGGAGGAGATCGAGAAGACTTGGATGGGGAAGCCCTCTTGGCGAGCGGGGCCGATGAAGAGTCCGCGGCCTGCCGCTTAAGGTGCTTCTCCCGCCGCTTCTCTTTCCTGGCCTCCCTATCCTCCGGAGCTGAAGCGGGAGGTTGAGTCCCGGTCGGAGGAAGGGAGGCAGGAGTGACCGCTACCGGGGGGGGGTAGCGGGCACCGAAGCACCGGAGGCCGAAGCAGAGTCTGGGGGTAGAAGGCCCGCCAGAACTAGCTTCAACCTTCGATCCTTGAGTGCCCTGGGGTTGAACGCCGTGCAAATCACGCAACACGAAGAGAGGTGTTCAACCCCAAGGCACCTAACGCACCAAGTGTGGCCATCAGCCGGTGAAAGCTGGTGACCACACTAGGTGCATTTCGAAAAAATTGCCTTAGGGGCCTCCGACATACTGTAAGAAAGCACACTCACTAGGCCCCTAACACTCAGTCACACACACACGCTACGACCAGCGGGGGAGGGAGAAATATTCTTAAAATAAATCAAAAGTATGTAAGATATAAAAAGGAGTAAGGGTAAACCTACCACACACACAACCAGTCACTCAGAAGAAAAAAATTCAAAACTTTTTTTCTCACAAAATGCCAAGAGCTCTGAACCTAGCTGTTGCTTGAAGAGCGGCAAACTAGATCTGAGGTCAGTTAGGGCAGGCAGGGGATTATGGGTAAGGGGGAGGAGCTAGGAGCTCAGATCTATGCTATGATAGAAGTTGCCGGCTCGGATCCGAGATCGGATCCGTATCCCACAGGTTGCTGACAAATGAAGTTCCTACTTCAGATAAACTGTTTGTTCACGGGCCAAGCAGAAGAAAAGAAGAATTAAACCGGGAACATCCTCGTACGATCTGACAAACCAGTGTGGATCTCTAACAGCGACCCGTGCATACATTCCCCACCACCAAAAACACAGAAAAATACCTTTCAACATTTCAAATGTAAATATGAAAACTAAAAAATAAAAATACTGCTTCAATTGTTCCCCATTTTTTTAAGCGCAACTGTAGAACATTTATTGTTGCCTGATCCCAGCTTCCTGATAGCTAGCTTGATTACCCTGACAAGTTCAACCAAATAAACGTGAACAGTGTCCACCCTTCCTTGCTTAAGGAGCCAGAGATGGCAGAAATCTGACAGTAACTTGGTTTGACACTGACACAGCTACATACTACAAGACACTAGGGCCAAGGTGGGAAGCTACTGGCACTTGTCTCAAGTGCGCTGCTTTCACGTTTGGCGCCAAGCTTAAAGCTGATATTGATTAAAAAAAATATATATACCAGGAGCTTCTTTCTTGTGTGACTGTGATCAAGTTAATGTATCTTAAATGCTGTAAAAACCACCACCACATGAATCCAATAATGTGAGCTAAAAGATGTCTTTCTGGTCACAAAAATCTTTCCTTCAATCCCCACACTACCACTGTTAATCTGGATAACTCCTCAACTGTCAACGATCGGAAACGGGAACTGAGGGCTGAGGCTCATCATGTGATTGCAACTTCCAATAGCATCTTCAGGCTCCAAACCAACGAATGATGCAGCTTACACAAAAAAAAAAAAAAAAAAAAAAAAAAAAGAGTAAGCTGAAGTCGAAAAATGTACAGGTTTGCCAGTACATTTTTCAATTTCAACAAATCATCACAGATAAAGTAAGACACCATGGTGGTGGTGCTGCGGTAGCGTTGTCGCCTCACAGTTAGACGTTGCCCGTTCAATTCTCAGTTAGAGCATCTTCTGTGTGGCGACATGCATGAACAGGCATTCCTTCATTGAAGGTTGTGTGTTAGGCCCAGCAAGCCAGAATGTAAAACTCTACTGCCAATCATTAGCGGACCGGAGTTCCGCTGTGGCGACTCCTAACTGGGAAAAGCCGAAAGACTCAAACAAACAAACATCACAGATAAAGTACGAAAGTCCAGGGGGGTGCAAGTGCACCCCCTTGCACTTGCCTGCAGGCGCCCTTGCATATGGGACAGTTTGTGCACTGCAGAGTGAAAGGTGTCAAAGACTATTTTTTTCTGATACTGGAGCTGGATACTTATTTTCTCTGTGGTCCGACAGAATCTTACACAAGTAGCTATGTTTTGACTGCTCAGACTGAGAAAAGATACTGCTTTTAAGTCATTAAATCTATGCACAAGAAGTTTTTTTTTAACTTTGAGATGTACTCTCTCTAGTGCACTGCTTAATCATTAAGACACGTTGTGGTCTAGATTATGCCTGTCAACAGCTCCTGGACATGCTCTAATGCACAAGGTTACAAGATCCATTTAACCAGTTACATTCTGCATTTCAGAAACCTAATTAATAATATAATTTATAATTGAGTACAGGTACCCAGAGAAAAACTCTACTTCAAAAACAAAATTGTATCTCTCTGCATGCAGTGGTCACTTCAAATGATCAATGACATTTTAGAACTACTAGAATCTTAAATATGAAGTTTTTCATATAAGGGGTGGCGTAAGCCACAAAAATTTGGGCTAGGCTTATAAATGCCTTAGGGCAGATAGCCTAGTATAAACCTATGAACCTATGACTATTTAATAATCAGTTCTGTTCAAAACAATGCAATATTTTTTTATGAAGATGTTTTGAGATTTTAGGACAAAGTTATTTCCTATATTTTATGTAATATTTTCATAAAACAGTTATTCTGTATCTAAAATACCTAAATGTTATAAGAAACAGAATAAGCAAATAAAATGCTAAAAGAATAAGCTTTTATTTAGGCAAAAAAGTTAAGTTATATCCTTTGTACTGACCGTGGATATGTGTCGGCCTGTAAAATCTGATGTTTGTCCCGAAAATGTCCCACTTTGGCCATTTGAAAAGGTGGTAACCCTAACTGCTCATGAACAAACCGCCCTGTGAATATACACTTGGAATCTGCTTGAGATATTCATAGAAGAAGCAGTTTAATGACATAGTATGTCACCGTGTTCCTTGTAATATTTCCACAGACATGTTTAATAATATACATTGCAAAGTATTTAGAGCAGAAAATTAACTGTTCAGAATAAGACTGGACTGTGCAAGACTGCAAGTACTGTTTAATGCGGTTGCGATAATACGTGGAGCAGAAAATTGTGTTCATGATAAGCATGGACTGTGGAAACGCAATAATACATAAGTACCAACTGACATTATCTTTGAACATAATCTACTAACATTTTTCAAAATTTACCAACTTTGGTGAGACAAATCAACATCTGACAATTTGGCAAAATTTGGGACATCTCTGGAAATTTGTGACAGTTAAATACGCACCTAACCTGGTTGTGAGATATAACTTCAAACAGAGCATTCAAAGGATTATTAATAATGCATATTAGTTTCATAAACACTCCTACAGCCCCTTTTCCCATAGGGTCGGGGTGTCACTTCAACAGTTTACACCGCTGGGTGGCTAGACCTGCAGCGGTAGTACTCCGCACAGCACAAGCGACACGCACACCTGTGGCCAATTTAGAGTGTCCAGTCCACCTACTGGCGCACCTGGTGGACACCCGCACGAGCCCAAGGAGGACATGCAGCCTCAGCAGAGAAGGCACACCAGCAGAGAAGTGATGTCCCTCTTGACATGAGGCGACGAGGCTATCCTCTGAGCCACCCTGTGCTGCTAAGTCAGCGGTAGAAAAAGAAATGTTATTCAACAATTAAACACCTACCAGCTTCCTTCAGTAAACTGAGTCCTTGTTTAGCTACTTGTAATGGTAGGACGAATGAAGTTTTGGCAGTATGAAAGCAAAAGCCACATTTGTAGTTGCACTGTCTGGTGAAATGGTAGTTCACACTTAAAGGCACGATTCTTTCCACATCTTTATTTTTCTCGATGATTCTGTCGGGATTTGTAACCACTTTCCTGCTTGTCCCGCTTAGGCAAAATTGTGTCCACTTGAACCAGCACGATAAGTGGACCACATTTTGCAATAACAAGTGGAATTTTTCCACGAAGAAATGAAGGAACGCTTGTCCCAGAACAGCGAGCATTGTGACTGCATGATTCATTATGAAGAACATGATGTGAAAACAGCAAAATAGCGGATTTCAGATCCAAAAACACAAAGACCTGCTTGCCTGGGTTGTCAGCCCATTTTATACTGTTTCTTGTTTACCGCCACCCTGTTTCTTCTGACGCGGTGGTTTCTATTTCATAAGGTGTGGTGATTTTAGTCCAGTCTGTAGAAACGAAACTCATTAGTCCATGCAACTCTTGGGCTATGTGTTACTAGGAGCGGAGATCTGCTTTTTACATTATAACGTCAGAATAATAAATCGCAAATGGTGTCGGTTCTTCCAGAGAAGCTAGGTAATAAAAACATCACACCTGGTCGGTAGTCCTTATTTGTACACAACGGAAACAGAACAGCAAAGATATGTTGTGGTTATACCAAAAAGAAAAAAAAAATAAACTGATAATAAAACCGTGAATGAACGGAATCCACTCCCAGTAGCAACCCGCTAGCGCTTATATATATATATATATATATATATATATATATATATATATATATATATATATATAGTTTGTTTTCAAACCCATTAAAAAGCAAACTCTGCTTTTAACTTTAAAACACAACTAATGGACACAGTTTCACTTAAATGCGGGAGGGGGGTGATTATGGGGTAGGAGGTTGGCATAATGGTTAAGGTGTTTACCTTACAGACACAAGGTACAAGGTTTGATTTTCACATGGGTAATTGGCTAGGCTTAAAATGGCCCACAAAGGCAGGTAGCCTAGTACTAATCTATGACTCTATGGCATTAGTTGCCATTTGAGTTCCGATGGCTCACCCCTTGGTCCTAAATCAACCATATATTTGAACTGATTTGTGCCAAAATCCTCAGTGTGTTTTGCCAGGGCATTTTATCATCCAACTTGAATATGTCATATTGATGTTGATAAATTCTCTTCCTAAAATTTGATTTGGTCTTACCTATATAAAAACCCTGGCATTGCTAACACTTAACAAGATATACCACCACAAACTTTATATGTATATATATATATATATATATATATATATATATATATATATATATATATATATATTTTTTTTTAAATAAAGTTTTAAACGGTTTTTATGTGCATAAAAATAATGTATTAGGTCGGTAGGGATGGTGATGTATGTGTATAAAATACTTTTATCGTTAAAAATGTAAGAATATAAAGTAAAGTTTTTTTCTGTGTTTTAGACATTTAATGTCACTAATTAAACAGGTCATGTGATTCTGAGGTGTTATAAAAGGGGTGGTAGTTTTTAAACGTGTTGTTCTGACGAAGTCAGTATTGAACTGACAAAAGCGCTTAACAATAAAGTTGCTACTGGCAGCGGATTCCATTCCGTTCATTCATTGTTCTTATTATATGTTGTGGTTACTGCTTGTAAATAGACATAATTACATGTGCAATTGTGAAACGTAAATCAACAAAGCAACTCTAAATGCTTTTACCGGTTTATTTATTATGAACAAAAATGGGAAAAGGGGGATCTTGGAAGTAAGGAAGGATTGATTTTATAAAATAATGTTCCTTAAGCACACACATAGACACTTATCAACTTTGGTGCCAGAATTCTGGACAAAAACAAAAATAATGTTGGGGGCAAAAAATCAAAGGCAGGTTTTAAACATTGTTGGTCTAAACTTAGAAAGCTGCTAAAATTAACGTGTCTGGAATTAACATTTTGAAGGATATTAAGTCTGAAACTCAAACGTCTTTCAACGTAGTTATTATTAAGTTGCCAGAAAACTACAAATTTTCATGAGGCGGAGACCACAAATATAAGGCCAAAATTTGGACGTTTTAAGAAATTCTGGACAGCTGAGAACTGTTTTCATGGTTGATCACATTCATTTTTTTGTTGTATCTTTCGGCTTTTCCCGGTCAGGGGTCGCCTTAGCGGAACTCCGGTCCGCTAATGATTGGCAATAGATTTTTACGTATCGAGTTGCCAGTCCTGACGCACAACCTTCAACGAAGATACGCCCATTCACGCATGTCTCCACACATAAGACTCTTTTTAGCTACCACAGCACCACCACCGCAGCTTTGGTTCCCTTAAATGATCTATTCAGAGCAGCAGATTATAGCCTGGTGTCATAAGAACCGATGTACCTTCATCGGTGTTGAGATTCTTACACTACTATGGATTTGCTGTACCTACCACAACGGTTCTATTATGGACTGCTGAACAGCAAAACCGCAGTCATTAGAAGCACTGAAAAATAATTCCTGAACTACAGAGGTGCGAAAAAACATTACATTCCAGATTTTTTTGACAAGTTCCCTCTGCACCTACTGATGTCCCTCCACACCTTTGAATGTATATATACTAACGCTAAGGTTGCACTAACTCAAAGAAGGACAGGGGGGGGGGGTAGTAGGTGGGAGAATCACTACTGATGCACACTTAGTAGCTACATCAGCAATTACAAGTTAAACCAGCAATAATTTCTTGTGGAAAACAATGATCAGCATTATGTTCTTTGGTATCTTCTGCTTTGGGCCAATGGAATAGGAGGGATTTTACCTTGACAACCCTTAGTGAAGGTAGCAACTACAGGCTGTCCCATCCATATCTCTCAATTTCTTTTCTCAAGTTGAAGGGTTGTATTTGGGGGGGGGGGGTGAGAGTCAATTGGAATAAGTTGATCCTCCAACCAGAACAAGAAGGTTTAGGTTGCATTACCTGATCTGAAGGGATGTTTTACAGCTACACAGCTAAGGCTCTTGTACATAGCACAGGCAAAAAGCTACAATTCAAAGTGGAAAGGGATGATGAAGCAGGGGGTAATTCAAGAAATAAGAAAAGAGTGGGATTGTCAATGCAGATCTTTAAAAGAGAAAAAAAAAAAAACCAAGAGTCATACAGAATGTTATATTCATAAAGTAGCAGAAGGTATTACGAAGTATGCCAATACGAGAATGGAGACAATGAGATTCTGATGATAAGGATGACTGCAATTAGTGGTACAGAGAATAGACAAAATTGGGATAGAATTTACTGGGGGAAGCTGGCAAAAGAGCCAAGGTATTGGGAACAAATAATTAAAGAAGGAAAGATAATAGAATGGGAAGAAGCCCAAAAGACATTTGGATTGCAGGTTAGTTATTCTCTTCTCTATCAGGGATTGATATCAGAGAAGAGACACAGAGAAAGGTGTAGGGGAATCCTAAATGAAAGACCTGCATTGATTGAGGTTTTAACTGACTCTAGAATAGAAGCTGCTGTAGAAAAGGGGATAATTTGTAGGGCATGTAAAATATTGCACAGTAATCAATCAGAAGACATCAGAAAAGATTGAGAAGAGAGACTAAATACGCAATTTACAAAGAAACAAGGGGAGGACATATGTACGGCTCCCGAATATGCAACAAAGTGTAGAAGATTTAGGATTTCTGCCTGAAAGTGTTTGCATACATACTTTTATACCCTAAGCAGACTCCAAAGAATATTTCCTCAGGTAGATGACCAATGCTGGAGGTGTGTATGGGAAGAAAGAGGTAACTGAAATCTGTCTGGGGTGTGTAATTAGTTGGCAGACTTTAAAAACTCCTTAATGAGTACTGTATTGGAAATACTGTGTGAGTAAAGCAATGTAATTCAGAAAATTAATTTTTTGAGTTGGGCTACGGGATCTGAATTGCCTAGACATTGAAAAGCCTTTTTGAGTTTAATTCTGGTATCTACCAAAAAATCAGTTATTAAAAAAATAGAAATAAAAATCTAAAACAACTATACTTGTGGTAGTGAATATTTTAAGACAGATAAAAGAACAGGATGTGAGATTTTTAGAAAAAAATAGGAGTAAACTGTATAGAAAAAATGGAAACTGTGGAAACAATACATGCAGAAAAATATTTTAGAAGAGGAATGAGGTTTAAGAGAAGGTAGGAACTGAATAATATATGTAATATTGCAGAGATTATAAGATTTATAATAATATATGTGATGTATAATGCTTGTAAATGTGAACTTGTTTAATTTGGTTTGATTACTTTTATATAAATGTTAAGTTTGCCTATGTTTGCCTATTGTTAATTTAATAAAGGTTTTTAAAGTCCACTGTGGGGAGGCATTAGGGACAAAGTCAAAAATAATATGGGGCAAAGGCTCCAAGTCATAAACAAACTGTTAGCACAAGCATTATGGACAAAAGCAAAAATAAAGTGGTGGCAAAGGGCCAAAATCACGAAGTTGATAGAATAACAGATTTTGCATTAGCCTGCATTTTCTGCAGGATATGAATTCTGAAACTGAAATGTCTGTCCTTATTTAATGACTTTAGATTTCAATGATTTGCTAGAAAACTATAAATGTTATGCGAAAATCCAAAACTGTTATGCAAAAATTGGACATTCTGCAAAATTCTGGACATTTGAGAGGTATGGGGAGAATTTTTAAATGTTATTTATCACTCTAATTCACTCAGAAAGTTAATGGAACAACAGATTTTGCATTGATATGCATTTTCTGAAGAACAAGAATTCTAATGTCTGGCATAAGCCCAGACCCTAGGTGAAATAGAATTATATGCAAAATCTGCCATGTTAAAACCCCACTCCCAATCAGGTTTCCTCTAAAACACAAGTGACCCCTCCATCACCAACAGCCCCTACTATTCGTTCAACAAACCCTAGCTGGCCAAGACTGCACTGTAACAAATGTGAAGGAAATAGAAGAGTTAAGTTTATATATTTGCGCGCCTCTAGTGCCCCCTCCCCAAAGCATTGGAGTTCTAGATGCTATCATCTGGAGTTTATAGCTTACTCTAACTTTTTGATCTGATAAGGACTAAACAAACATCATGAATAAGGAAATAAATTAATTTTCACATTGTCTTACTCTTCAGCTTTTTCCTCCATCCTTTTAACACACCCTAACTGGCCAAAGCTGCACTGTAGTAACTGTGAAGGAAATAACTGAGTTAATCTGATGTTCTGGGGACCCTTACCACCTCCAAGTCATACAGTTGAGGTACAATGAGCTGCATTTTAGAGCTTGGTACAGCCGTTTGATCTGATCACAGGCTAAACAGTCATAACAAATAAATTCATTTTCACACCTTGTCTTCCCCTTCAGCTTTTTCCTCCATCTTTTCAATGCACCCTGTCTATGACTCCACTGTAATAACTTGTAGAGGAAATTATTGAATTAAGCATAGGGTCTGGCGGTTCTCTAGCCTTCCAAAACATATGATTCAGGACAATCTGAGTTGCATTTAGAGCTTAATCTAACCTTTTGATCTTATGACAGACTAAACAAGCATCATGAGAAAGGAAAGAAATGCTTTTTTCTCATCTTGTCTTAATATTCAGCTTTTTCGACTGTTTTTGCAACACATCTTAACTAGCCAAGACTATAATGCAATACCTGTAGAGGAAATAATTAAATTAAGTAGATGGGTCTAGTAGAGTTCTGGTTACTTACTCTGAGGTGCAGTTTAGAATGTTTTTATCCTTTTAGGCCCATGACTGCCTGAACAAAAATAATAAATAAGGAAATATATGTAGTTTTATTTTTTCAAGGAAGAAAAAAAAATGTGTCCAAGGCTTAATGTTCCAAACTAGCAACACAATAGTTTTCAATGGGTCTATATCATTTTATCGAAGGTTCATTATCATGAAACTTTGTTCATTGAACCATATACAATGAACGTCTACCCCTGCAAACATTCAGTTCAACAAATTACTTTCCCAAGGATACTACATACCCTCTCACCCCTACTTGTAAAATACAGACTCCTTCTATGTATTCCTTTGTTGTTAGACTGGAACAATAGTGAAAGAATAAATGACCACTGTGATATATTTCAACTTGTTGCTGCTATACATATATGTGCAATATGCCTTTTTCCCCAAAACATAGCCACATGTGTTCTTGTATGATTTTCAACTGCAGGGGAAGTGAAAAGATAATGATCCGAGTAATGTATTCCAACTTGTTGCTCCAATAAGTGTGCCATCACTAGACGTGCTACAGCAGCCTTCTGACCACTACTCTGAGGTTTGATTCTGTGAAAAGTTACAGAAATTCTGACCACATTGTCTCTGGCCAGGCTCCACAATCTATGGTAACCTGTGCACATCTTAAACATGGCAAGTTTTATACAAGCTGAGGCCCATGGCATAGGCTGCGGGTATGGTCCTCCTGTTTAACCTGTGTAAAAATCCCCTTTTATAACCAACGGCCTCTGGGGCCACCAGCACACCAGATGCTGTGAAGGTCTAGATGTACTATGATGCATTTTTTGCTTGATTTTTTTTTAAAGATGATAACTTAACTGCTATCTGGAAAAACTGTGGATATAACAACTTTCTGTGCAAAGATCTGAGCAAGGCCAATTGAATTAGGTGGAAGATCTTTTGGGAGTAGCTAAGGATTCAAGTGGAGCATATATGTTGGAAAGCAACAAGGCCCTTATATACATATCCTCAAGTATTGTGTGTGACCACAGATAAAGTGAGTAAGATTATTTTTCCATGCATCTTTACACACACACACGCACACACACACACACACACACACACACACACACACACACACACACACACACACACACACACACAGAGACAGACAATGCCTGCCCACAGGCAAATATGAAAAAAAAAAACAGTTCACCTTCAGCATGATTTTATGTTGTGTAGGACACCAGAACATCTGGATAAAATGCAAACATAAAACAAGCAGGACATATAGAATCTACAAAGAAGGAACTGCAGCCAAACACTCAGCCACAGAGCCAAATGCTGTGAGATGGTAGTGCTACTGGCTGCACTACTTTGGCAGTAGTCTGTTGTTTTCACTTACAACCTGCCAAGACTGTCGAAAACAGCCACTTAGGTTCATAGGTTCATAGGTGTTTACTAGGCCAGTGACCACAAGGGCCTTTTTAAGCCTAGCCATGCATCCCAAATCTCTGACAAGTTCTGATACCCTTGGTAAGTGTAAGCAGGGGCTTGGAAGATGAACCACTTACAGGTTGCCTGTGTCCATTAGAGACATAATTGCCAAACCAGTGAAGAACTTCTTGTCCCCCATGCAATTGTCCAAGTTGCACTTGAATTGGGATAGGGAGGAACTCTGCTTCACATGGGATGGGGAGCAAGTTCCAGAGACAGGGTAGTCTTTGGGATACATACCAGTCTCTCCAGTACATCCTGTTTATATCACGGGCAAGGTTAAAGTCTTTAGAATGGGTAATTCTGGTGCTGTTTATTTTGTGGATATAAGCAGGAGGTCCATCAGAGTGGGGTCTGACAATGCCCTGTATGCCAGGCATAGATCTCCCCTCAAAAGCCTGTAGGAGACAGAATACAGCAATGGAGACTTGAGGTGGTCTGCAAAGGACATTTTACTTATGCTCTGTATTCTTTTAGTGAGGAATCTCTGTGGACTTTCCACTTATTGGGTATGCCTGATTAGGTACATACGGGGCCATTGCACTCAATTATAAGTCTGATGAATGCCGAATACAGTGGAACAATGATTTCCTTGGACTTAGATGCCATACCTTTGTTTATAAGTTGTGCAACATAGAATGATTTCCTCACTACTGTAGACATGTGATGGTCAAAGGCTAGATTTCTGTCTATGTGTGTCCCTAAGTCCCTGACTACACTGTCACCTCTATGGGGTGTGTTGTCAATATGATAGTTACCATGGTTGGATGACTTCTTGAAGTATGCTATTATGCATTTCTTGGCATTTAGTTTTAGTCCATGGCTCTGACACCAGTTGTTTGCCATTCCTGGAGAACATTTGTTTCAGTGTGGGATTTGATGACAGCTCCTAATTTGCAATCATCTGCAGATTTATTCAGCCAGAGACCATTGACATTGGCCTTGACTTCTGAGAAGTAAATGTCAAAAAGGAGTGGTCCAAAAGCCAATCCCTGATGGACTCCCTTGTGACTGGCCTATTTATAGAGGTGGACTCCTCAATTCTAACTTCATGGATCCTGTCTGTTAGCCAGTTGACTATCCACTGGGTGACATACATGTTTGTACCTAACCTCTTGAGTTTGTTAACAATGCCCAAGTGGGGTACTGTGTCAAATGCCTTGGCCAGGTCAAGGTAGGCAGTGTGAATGATTTTGCCCTCATCCATTGCTTTGGTGACCTCAAAGAAATCTACCAGGCTGAGTAGGCATGACCTGCCCTTGATGAAACCAAACTGGGTTGGGTCCAGTGGCTGGAGGTTTACTTTATCACTATTGATAATTTCCATAATAATTCTTTCCATGGCTTTACATAAAAGACTAGTGAGACGGGTCTGTAGATGGCCCACCATTGTGCAGAGGGATGACTGTGGCTGTTCTCCATTCATGAGGCACACAGTCTGTTTAGAGACTACAGTTAAATAGCAATTCCAGAGGGCCTGATAGGTCATGTTTCATGCTGTTGGAAGGTATCCTGGGATATTGCTGGGCCCATTGATGCAGTGTTCTTGGCCTTAGAAAGAGCATTAAAGATCTGTTCTCTAGTTAATAGGTTCATAGGTTTATACTAGGCTATCTGCCCTGGGGGCATTTACAAGCCTAGCCAGAGTGTGTTTGGCTTTCACCACCCTTTTAGATCGGTTTACTGTGCCTCTGTAGAGTAGGTCACAGAAGATAGCCCTTTTAAGGTTAGTTTACTGTGCCCCTGTCTAGCAGGGACACAGAAGAGATCCGAGGGGTGAACTTACGATCTCCCATCCACTCGTCAAGATTTCTGTTGAAGAGGGTCAGTGAGGGGCTCTGCCTAACATGGACTGGGATTCTGTTCCAGAGTGAGGGCAGCCTCTGGGATATGAATCTGTCCCTCCAGCATGTCTTATTTATTTCTGTGCTGAGGTTTAAGTCCCTGGAGCATGTAGCTCTAAGGGATTTGGATTTCCTGAGGTGGAGCATGTCCATTAATTCTGGGTTGGACATGGCTTTATACGTCAGGCATAGATCACCTCTGAGAAGGCAGTAAACAACTGAGTAGAGCTGGAGTTTCTTTAGCCAAACTGCATAGGGCATCTGTTTGAATCCCTTGATCTTCTTTGTGAGGTACTTTTGGGGCCTCTCCAGTTGCTGCAGGTGTCAGGTAAGGTACATCCCAAATGGGGCATTGTATTCAATTATGGGCCTGATGAGTGGTGAGTAGAGGGGCACAATGACCTCTCTTGTTCTAAATGTGAACCCTTTCGTGATAAGGTGGGCTATATAGAAGGTCTTTCTAACCACTCTGGCAATGTGATTGTCAAAAGAGAGGTTTCTATCTACTTGGGTCCCCAAATCCCTAATTACTTCTTCTGTACTTAATGGATTACCACCTAAGTGGTAATTTGTAGGCACTTTGTTTTTCCCGAAGGGGATGACTATGCACTTTTTGGCATTTAGCTTAAGGCCATGGCTCTGGCACCAGTTATCCGTCCCTGTGAGACCCTTTTGGAGGATGCTTGTGTCAGCCAGAGAGTCGATTATGGTGCCCAGCTTGCAGTCATCTGCGAACTTGGTCAGCCATAGTCCTCCCGTATTAGCCTGTACCTCAGAGAAGTATATACGAAGAAGAGAGGTCCCAGGACTGAGCCTTGTGGGACGCCACTTGTAACTGGTTTGGAGTCTGACATGGCACCTGCAATACTGACCATGTGGGTTCTATCCCTGAGCCAGTTTGCAACCCATCTTGTGACATAGGGATTGATATTTAAGCTGGTGAGCTTATTTATGATGCCCGAGTGGGGTATTGTGTCAAAAGCTTTTGCGAGGTCCAGGTAGGCCGTGTGGACTACCTTCCCTTCATCTATGGCCTTGGTAACTGTTTCAAAGAAGTCAACCAGGTTCAAGATCTGCCCTTACCAAAGCCGAATTGGGTGGGATCCAGTGTCTGGAGGTTACCAATGTCCTTGTTTATGAGTTCCATGATGATACGCTCCATAGCTTTGCAGACCAGACTAGTCAGGCTTATAGGGCGATAGTTTCCTGGGTCCATTGTGGCACCACCTTTGTGGAGCGGGACCACTGTTGCTGTATGCCATTCCTTGGGTACATATCCTGTAGCAAGGCTGAGATTGAACAGTGACTTTATGTGAGGGTTTAGTTCTTCTTGGAGCTCGTGTAAGACGCAGCCCGGGACAATGTCTGGTCCCATTGATGCTGTGTTTTTTGCTTTGGAGAGGGCAGCTCTCACCTGTGCATTTGTGATGTCAGGGAGGCTATGTTTTGTTGGGATAGACATTTGCTCTTTTGGGGGGGGGAAGGGGGGGAGAAGTTTGCACTGAAACTGTCTGCCAGGATTTTGGCAATGTCTGTGGGATCAGTGTATTTTTTGTCATTTTGTACTAACTCAGAGCATATCTGGGAGTTGCCCACCAGATTCCTGACATAACTAAAGAAGGCCTTGTGATTATCTTTAGTGTCTTGTGCAATTTTTCTTTTGAAGCTGGCCTTAGATAATTTTATGAGGGATCATATTTTCTTGCTAGTACTGATCAGAGATGCCTTCCCTTTTTGGGATTTTGCTCTATCATGTAGTAGCTTCCTCCTTCTGTTGTATAGCTTATTTATGGCCGGGGTCCACCAGACTGGTCTCCTGCCTTTGGAGGAGTGAGTATTGCTTTTATTTGGGATAGCATGATCCATGCATTCCTGTAGGTGTCCATAGAATGCATTTGTAAAGGATTCTGCTGTTTGGGCAGTATTTTCCACTGGCCCGGTGGCTTTGAAGGATTCCACCTTGGTATTGAGAAGTATGAAATTTGCTTTTGAGAAATTTTTCACCGTGATTTCCTTGGCTGGGGGTGGGGATGGGATACAGATGTCCAGTGGGATTAATTTATCGTCTGATCTTACCAATGAGGGACATACCTCTGGTGTGGAACATAGAGTCCCCATGTTGGTGATGACCAGGTCCAATATGTTATCCCCTCTTGAGGGAGTGGTGACCAGTTGTTCCATAGCATTTGAGTTTATAAATTCTAGGAACCATTGGGCAAGGGTGTTGGGGCTTGAATAGTTTTCCCAGTCGATGTTTGGGTAGTTGAAGTCACCCAATATTACTGTGTTTGGAGAGACCTTCATATTCTCCAGTGTTCTCAGGAAGGCCGAGTGGGGTTCCTGAGTTTGAGAGGGTGGTCTGCAGCAGGCTACAAACTGAAAGGCAGTTTTGCCCACTGCTAACTGTACATGGATGGTCTCCGATGCTTTGTATAGTGCCACTAACCTGGAGGTATGGGTATCTTTGATGAATATGGATACTCCCCCTCCTTTTGTGGTTCGGTCCGAGTTCTGGGGCTGGAAAGCATGGTATGAGGTATAACCTGGTAGTGCTGCGGTGCACTCTGGGGCCTTGAACCAGGTCTCTGTCACTGCACAGATATCAATATTCTCCATACTGTGGAGAGCCTCGAGTGCGTGCATCTTGAGGTTTAGACTTCTGGCGTTAAGCAGCATTACCCTTAGTTTTTTTTTCTTGTGTTGTCTATGGTGGTGGGTTTGTCTTTTGAGCCTTGCCTAAAAAAGGCACTATGGGGGTGGCAAGAGCCTTAGCCAGTATTCGAAAGCCCAGGGGTGACAGGTGCAAGCCATCCCTAGCGAAGCAATGTGGCTTGTCAAGCATGTCATTCCAGGCTGACAGACACTGAATCCCCTTAGAATGACACCAATACTTTAGCCAATTGTTAAAATTGATCATTTTGTCTTTATACTGTGGCATCATTCTTGGTGAGGGCAAGATGCTACTCAAGGTCAGGGTCATACTGGTCTGGGCTACATGATCAGAGAGCTCCTCTATGTCTCTTTTCATGTAGTCCAGGGAGGTACGTCTCAGGTCATTCACACCAGTATGGACAATGACGGAGTCATATTTGTACTTGCTTTGGAGTGACCTGAGTGCTTGTGTTATGTGGTGGATCCTGGCACCCGACAGGCAGCTTACAGTGACCTTCTCCTTGTTCAGTCTGGTGAGAGGGATGTCAGTGTGTCTGACAATAGAGTCCCCTATTACAAGTGTGTTAGGTGTGTTGTTTAGCCTTAAGGGCTGTGGCTGTGTGGCACACTGACTTTGTGAAATATGTGATACGTGGGTATTGTTGCAGGGTAGCGGTTGCTTGGATGTCTGCTTTGGAGGTCTCTGCTGCTTTGGCAGATTTTGAATTAGAGCCTCCGAGTATGTTTTTGTGTGTTTATGTGTTTGGTTTGCTGATGTGATAGGTCTATGTGAGACTGGAATAGTGGTGTGTGTGGTTACCTTCTCCTCCGGACTGACTGTGCCAGTGCTGGGTTGAGAGAGCTCAGCCAAAGTGTGGCTATATAGTTGCATCTCTCACATATATTTGAGTTTGATGTGAGGAGGAGAGGGTGGTCTTTGTACATAAGGCATTTGTAACATTGCCTCAAGATACCCAGATTCACCAGCTGGACTGGAGAGTAAACCCGACACTGACTATCGGACATGCCAGAACAGCATAAAGAACAGTTTTTTGACTGATCAGAAAGGACCAATAGGGAGCCAAGTACTTATAAGGAGTATAAGAGGGTGTAGTGCTTTAGTTAGTGTTTACTTATAAGATTATTTATAAGATCAAGTGCAGTTCTTTAGAATGAAAATAGAGTGCTTACTTTGAGATTTAGAACAGTTCTAAGGGACAAAGTGAAAATCAGACTTTGTGGAGCTGGGAATACTTTAAACCCATTTAAGCAGCACATCCCGATGCTGCGCTAAGTGCAAAATCACGCAAAAGTGGGTTTTAAGGCAGGGAACTTGAAAGAGCTGGGAATTACCCAAAATGTTTCTAGGCAGTAACCACTCCTACAGGGGCAGGCAGGCTGTTCAGTGTTAATCACTGCCACTGATGAACACAGAGACTTCCCTTTAGCCCAAGCAAGCACTGGCCTCCAAGAAACTTACAAACAGTTCAGAACAGCAAATCTGTAACTAAACTTTTTAAAATTTCAGAAAGTGGGGAAAAAGCAAGATTCTTTTTTTTTTTTTTTTTTTTTTAGTTTAAAGGTAGCAGAGATACACAAGTAGCAAAATAGTCAGAACAGTGCAATAAATGACCCCACACTTGAGTGCTAGGCCAGAGTTAGGTAAAATGCAATTTTAAGAAAAAAACGATTTTAAATTAAGTGCAACACAGGAAATGCAGTAAACAGGCTCTAGATGTGCTCTAAATACTGTTTCTAATGCAGATATCAACTTTAGCAAGCCAGAAAACACCGAAAAGTAGGCGGCAAAGCAGAAATTTTAAACAAAAAATCAGAAGAAAATACTTAAAATCTCAAAAGTGGCTCCTTTCTTCTCTCACCATTTTCTCCCCTTGGTAGGTGCTTCAGCAAAAACTATCAAGCCTGGAAAGATGCCAAAACCACGAGGCAGCAGGGTTTTAAGAGAGAGAGAGATCAAGGAGTTTGGAATTGACCCAAAATGGCCAATAAAACTACAGTTTCTAGGCAGTAACCACTCCTACAGGGGCAGACAGGCTGTTCGGTGTTAATCACTGCCACTGATGAGAACAGAGACTTCCCTTTAGCCCAAGCAAGCACTGGCCTCCAAGAAACTTACAAACAGTTCAGAACAGCAAATCTGTAACTAAACTTTTTTAAATTTCAGAAAGTGGGAAAAAAGCAAGATTCTTTTTTTTTTTTTTTTTTTTAGTTTAAAGGTAGCAGAGATACACAAGTAGCAAAATAGTCAGAACAGTGCAATAAATGACCCCACATTTGAGTGCTAGGCTAGAGTCAGGTAAAATGCAATTTTAAGAAAAAAAAAACGATTTAAAATTAAGTGCAATACAGAAAATGCAGTAAACAGGCTCTATATGTGTTCCAAATACTGTTTCTAAAACAGATGTCAACTTTAGCAAGCCGGAAAACGCCAAAAAGTAGGTGGCAAAGCAGAAATTTTAAACAAAAAAATCAGAAGAAAATACTTAAAATCTCAAAAGTGGCTCCTTTCTTCTCTCAGCATTTTCTCCCCTTGGTAGGTGCTTCAGCAACAACTATCAAGCCTGGAAACATGCCAAAACCATGAGGCAGCAGGGTTTTAAGAGAGAGAGATCAAGGAGTTTGGAATTGACCCAAAATGGCCAATAAAACTACAGTTTCTAGGCAGTAACCACTCCTACAGGGGCAGGTAGGCTGTTCAGTATTAATCACTGCCACTGATGAACACAGAGACTTCCCTTTAGCCCAAGCAAGCACTGGCCTCCAAGAAACTTACAAACAGTTCAGAACAGCAAATCTGTAACTAAACTTTTTTAAATTTCAGAAAGTGGGAAAAAAGCAAGATTTTTTTGTTTTAGTTTAAAGGTAGCAGAGATACACAAGTAGCAAAATAGTCAGAACAGTGCAATAAATGACCCCACACTTGAGTGCTAGGCCAGAGTCAGGTAAAATGCAATTTTAAGAAAAAAAAAGATTTTAAATTAAGTGCAACACAGGAAATGCAGTAAAAAAGGTTCTAGATGTGTTCTAAATACTGTTTCTAATACAGATATCAACTTTAGCAAGGCGGAAAACGCCAAAATGTAGGCAGCAAAGCAGAAATTTTAAACAAAAAATCAGAAGAAAATACTTAAAATCTCAAAAGTGGCTACTTTCTTCTCTCAGCATTTTCTCCCCTTGGTAAATGCTTCAGCAACAACTATCAAGCCTGGAAAGATGCCAAAACCATGAGGCAGCAGGGTTTTAAGAGAGAGAGAGAGATCAAGGAGTTTGGAATTGACCCAAAATGGCCAATAAAACTACAGTTTCTAGGCAGTAACCACTCCTACAGGGGCAGGTAGGCTGTTCAGTGTTAATCACTGCCACTGATGGACACAGATACTTCCCTTTAACCCAAGCAAGCACTGGCCTCCAAGAAACTTACAAACAGTTCAGAACAGCAAATCTGTAACTAAACTTTTTTAAATTTCAGAAAGTGGGAAAAAAGCAAGATTTTTTTGTTTTTTTGTTTTAGTTTAAAGGTAGCGAGATATGCAAGTAGCAAAATAGTCAGAACAGTGCAATAAATGACCCGACACTTGAGTGCTAGGCCAGGGACAGGTAAAATGCAATTTTAAGAAAAAAACGATTTTAAATTAAGTGCAACACAGGAAATGCAGTAAACAGGCTCTAGATGTGTTCTAAATACTGTTTCTAATACAGATATCAACTTTAGCAAGCAGTAAAATGCCAAAAAGTAGGCGGCAAATCAGAAATTTTAAACAAAAAAATCAGAAGAAAATACTTAAAATCTCAAAAGTGGCTCCTTTCTTCTCTCAGCATTTTCTCCCCTTGTTAGGTGTTTCAGCAACAACTATCAAGCCTGGAAAGATGCCAAAACCATGAGGCAGCAGGGTTTTAAGACAGAGAGATCAAGGAGTTTGGAATTGACCAAAAATGGCCAATAAAACTACAGTTTCTAGGCAGTAACCACTCCTACAGGGGCAGGCAGGCTGTTCAGTGTTAATCACTGCCACTGATGAACACAGAGACTTCCCTTTAGCCCAAGCAAGCACTGGCCTCCAAGAAACTTACAAACAGTTCAGAACAGCAAATCTGTAACTAAACTTTTTTAAATTTCAGAAAGTGGGAAAAAAGCAAGATTCTTTTTTTTTTTTTTTTTTTTTTAGTTTAAAGGTAGCAGAGATACACAAGTAGCAAAATAGTCAGAACAGTGCAATAAATGACCCCACACTTGAGTGCTAGGCCAGAGTCAGGTAAAATGCAATTTTAAGAAAAAAACGATTTTAAATTAAGTGCAACACAGGAAATGCAGTAAACAGGCTCTAGATGTGTTCTAAATATTGTTTCTAATACAGATATCAACTTTAGCAAGCAGTAAAATGCCGAAAAGTAGGCGGCAAATCAGAATTTTTAAACAAAAAATCAGAAGAAAATACTTAAAATCTCAAAAGTGGCTCCTTTCTTCTCTCAGCGTTTTCTCCCTTTGGTAGGTGCTTCAGCAACAACTATCAAGCCTGGGAAGATGCCAAAACCACGAGGCAGCAGGGTTTTAAGAGAGAGAGATCAAGGAGTTTGGAATTGACCCAAAATGGCCAATAAAACTACAGTTTCTAGGCAGTAACCACTCCTACAGGGGCAGGCAGGCTGTTCAGTGTTAATCACTGCCACTGATGAACACAGAGACTTCCCTTTAGCCCAAGCAAGCACTGGCCTCCAAGAAACTTACAAACAGTTCAGAACAGCAAATCTGTAACTAAACTTTTTTAAATTTCAGAAAGTGGGAAAAAAGCAAGATTTTTTTTTTTTTTTTTTTTTTTTAGTTTAAAGGTAGCAGAGATACACAAGTAGCAAAATAGTCAGAACAGTGCAATAAATGACCCCACACTTGAGTGCTAGGCCAGAGTCAGGTAAAATGCAATTTTAAGAAAAAAACGATTTTAAATTAAGTGCAACACAGGAAATGCAGTAAACAGGCTCTAGATGTGTTCTAAATACTGTTTCTAATACAGATATCAACTTTAGCAAGCCGAAAAATGCCGAAAAGTAGGCGGCAAAGCAGAAATTTTAAACAAAAAAATCAGAAGAAAATACTTAAAATCTCAAAAGTGGCTCCTTTCTTCTCTCAGCATTTTCTCCCTTTGGTAGGTGCTTCAGCAACAACTATCAAGCCTGGAAAGATGCCAAAATCATGAGGCAGCAGGGTTTTAAGAGAGAGATCAAGGAGTTTGGAATTGACACAAAATGGCCAATAAAACTACAGTTTCTAGGCAGTAACCACTCCTACAGGGGCAGGCAGGCTGTTCAGTGTTAATCACTGCCACTGATGAACACAGAGACTTCCCTTTAGCCCAAGCAAGCACTGGCCTCCAAGAAACTTACAAACAGTTCAGAACATCAAATCTGTAACTAAACTTTTTTAAATTTCAGAAAGTGGGAAAAAAGCAAGATTTTTTTTGTTTTGTTTTTTTTTTTTTTTGTTTTAGTTTAAAGGTAGCAGAGATACGCAAGTAGCAAAATAGTCAGAACAGTGCAATAAATGACCCGACACTTGAGTGCTAGGCTAGAGTCAGGTAAAATGCAATTTTAAGAAAAAAACGATTTTAAATTAAGTGCAACACAGGAAATGCAGTAAACAGGCTCTAGATGTGTTCTAAATACTGTTTCTAATACAGATATCAACTTTAGCAAGCCGGAAAACACCAAAAGTAGGCGGCAAAGCAGAAATACTAAGCAAAAAAATCAGAAGAAAATACTTAAAATCTCAAAAGTGGCTCCTTTCTTCTCTCAGCAATTTTTCCCCTTGGTAGGTGCTACAGCAATAACTATCAAGCCTGGAAAGACCCCAAAACCACAAGGCAGCAGGGTTTTAAGAGAGAGAGATCAAGGAGTTTGGAATTGACCCAAATGGGCAATAAAACTACAGTTTCTAGACAGTAACCACTCCTACAGGGGCAGGCAGGCTAGGCTGTTCAGTGTTAATCACTGCCACTGATGAACACAGAGACGTCCCTTTAGCCCAAGCAAGCACTGGCCTCCAAGAAACTTACAAACAGTTCAGAAGAGCAAATCTATAACTAACCTTTTTTAAATTTCAGAAAGTGGGAAAAAAGCAAGATTTTTTTTTTGTTTGTTTTAGTTTAAAGGTAGCAGAGATACACAAGTAGCAAAACAGTCAGAATAGTGCAATAAATGATCCCACATTTGAGTGCTAGATCAGAGTCAGATAAAATGCAATTTTAAGAAAAAAAAACGATTTTAAATTAAGTGCAATACAGGAAATGCAGTAAACAGGCTCTAGATGTGTTCTAAATACTGTTTCTAATACAGATATCAACTTTAGCAAGCCAGAAAATGCTGAAACGTAGGTGGCAAAGCGTTTTCTCTGCTTCTCTTAGTGATGGCAGGGGGAGTTATATTTGATGGTATTTCCTGTGGGAAGGTTGGGGGGGGGTTGGTAAATCTGGAGCTGAATTTATCAGCCAGTAGGTTTGATATATCTTCTGGTTCAGTATAGGTGGCTCCATTTACAATGAGCTCTGCACACAATTGTGTATTGCCTTTGAGGTTGCAGACATAACTAAAGAATGTCTTGTGGTTGTCCTTGGCATGGGAGGCCAAATGTACCTCAAATTTGAGTTGATTTGTTTAGTTTGAAGAGAGTGCTTTTATTCTGCTGGGTGCTGCACCTCCTAATTTTTGTCATTAATTTCTTATTTCTGTTATACAGCCTAATGATTTTTGATTCCACCAGGGTGGCTTGTTTTTTGAGTTAGCTATGTACTTCTTCCTGCTATTAACATGCTTGTACAGGGTTTCTATGAACAGTTATATATAGGCAGCAGTGTTCTCGGGGTTTATAGGGGGCTTACATTCTTGCCAGATTATAACTTAATAGCAGGAAGTTATCCTTAGAGTTGTTCCTGAATATTCGAGGTTTAGCTGGGAGCTCCAGTTTTTATTTTTACTTCAAAGGACACCATTCTATTGCCTGACCTTACCAGGGATGACATTACAGTAGGGGGTGTTCAGCACCATATTAATGAGGACCAGATCCAGTATGGTTGCACCCCTGGTTGGTGTATTGACAATCTGGTCCAGGGAGTTTATGTTTACAAGATCCAGGAATATCTGTGCCTGTATGTTTGGTGTTCTATAGGATTCCCAGTTAATAGTGGTGTAATTAAAGTTGCCCATGAATATGGTATTGGGTTGGATGATGAGTGTTTCCAATAAGTTTAAAAACATGGTATGGGTTTCCTGGGTCATAGAAGGGGACCTATAGTTTGCAAGGAAGAGGTATTGGATTTTGCCTATGGTGATTTGAACATGGAGCAGCTCCAGTGCATTGTCTTGTTTGACGAGCCTTGAGGTATATTTATTTTTGATGTAAATCAAGACACCTCCACCTTTAGTCCCTGTCTGTGTAGTAGTTGGTGTAAATGTGTGGAATGCATTATTAACCTTGCACTATTGGTGTGCTCTCTGTGGCTTTAAACCATGTCTCAGAGACTGCACAGACATCAGCATTCTCTAGGATGAAGAGAGCTTATAGAGAGTGGAGTTTTTTGTTTAGACTCCTAGCGTTGAGCAGTAATACCTTTAAATTTTCTTGGTTTTGATTTGCTATGTCGAAAGTGCTTTCAGTTTGGCATTGCCTAAAAAACACACTATGGGGGAAGACAATGTTTTAGCTAATATTTGAAAGCGTAGAAGGGACAGGTGCAGATCATCCCTGGTAAAGCAGTGTGGTCTGTTGACCATCTCCTTCTTTGCTGACAAATATTGCACCCCTTAGAATGACACCAGAAATAAGCCAGTTATTAAAGTCACTCATCTTTTGCTCATATTGTGACATCATCCTTGGAGCAGGTAAAATGCTGCTCAGTGCTAGGCTCATGCCAGCCTGAGACACATATTCCAAGAGCTCCATGATGTCTTTCTTCATATAGCCTAGGGAGGTATGTCTCAGGTCATTTCCTCCCATATGGACTATGACTGAGTCATACTAGTAGTTGTGGTGCATTGACCTGAGTTCTTGCATAATGTTGCAGATGCTAGCCCCTGATAAGCAGCTGACCATGACTTTCTCCTTACTTAGCCTGGTGAGGGCAACATCACTGTGTTTACAATGAAGTCTCCAATGACCAGAATGTTGGATTGTGTGGTGGCTTGCCTTATGGGTTTAGAAGTAGAGGCTCCATGAGATGTGGCTGTATGTGTTGATGTGGGTTTTGTTTTGAAAGAGTGTGTTTGGGGCTGCTGAAGGTATTTGTTATGTGTAGGTTGTCTAGGAGGTCATTGGGGTTTAAGAAAATTACATTTAAGTTCCTCAGCATATGTGGGTCTACATGTCTGCTTTGTATTGTGTGTGATGGGTGCAGCGTGTGTGCTATTGACATTATTGACATTAGGAGTACTTTTATGTGAGAGCTTTGCCTCCAGTGTCATTGTATAAATACATCTCTCATGTACCATATCAGTTTGAGAGTTAACTGGTTGTCAGTAAACATGAAGCAATTTCTGCATTTCCTCAGGGTACCCATATCCACCAAGCTGGTAACGGAGATAGTGGGAAAGTTCATATCCATGGCAACAGATCCTTTCTTATTGATTAGACAGTTGGAATGAGAATATAAAGCAATGTCAGGAGTATGCAGTTTGCAACTCTGGGAACAGTGCTTGTCACTGCAAACTAGGTGTCTTGTGTGCAACTAGGTATTGGTGAAATTTCAATTGCACTTTTACAGGAAAAATGTCACTCAAGGTGTCTGTGTCTGTACAGGGCACTGCCAAATACTTGAGGGGAAACTAATACATAGACCCTGAAAATTTAAGGATGAAGTATTTAGGCAGACATTCTGAAGTTAGAAAGAAATCAAGCAGTACTTACTGAAAACAAAAACATTAGCGTGTCAAGAATGATGAAAAGAGGGGAATCCTGTGAATGGCTACTGCCTGGCTGCTACTAGTACTGGTCTCACCACAGCTTCACTTTGCTGGGATACAATGCTCCTTTGCTTCTTCTCTTATCAGAAACCAAACATTAGCACCAATCCAAAGATGAGAAGCAGGCCACAGCCTGTTTATTGATCCACATTCTTGTCCCAGATGATGCAAGGGTCTGTAGGCTTGTTGTAGCCTTTTCCTGTTAGATGTCATGAAGAGCAACCAGATGAATCAGGAATATCAAGCACAGACACTCACTGCCTAAGCAGAAACAGTCAGGAATCAATGCACTCTGCTCCTTCTCTCACCAGGACCAGACTATGAGCACAAATTCCAAGCTCTCACCTATGAAGCAGTTATTAGACTTTCTGGTGATCAGCATTTTCCAGATAATGATGTCCCTGTGCTACTTCTCTCACCAGGAAAAACAGAAACACTAATCCCAAGATGACTACTGAGAGGCAGAATGTGAGCTCTTCAGTAATTGGTGGATTTGCAATAGATGTTGCAGATTTTAAAGGTAAGATGGAAAAAATGGGATAATATCCTAAACTCTGCAGTGTGCATTAAGCAATTGGATATGAAAAAGGGGGTCATTTAAGCTTTAGCTGTCTAAGTGGAGAGCCACTAATTTTAAAAGAGAGAAAGGCAGATTGAAAGGGGGTGTACACTTTGTATTCTGTTTCTATGTAATACAGTGGGATGGCCAATACATTTAAATATTTGAAGGGGTGTGACTTCACAAAATTATAATTTTGTGCTTACTCACAACAACCAGTAAAATGGGAGAGGGAAGGGGATTTGTGGCCAAATTAACATAAGGAGAAGACAACTAGAAAGACAGTTGTGCTTAAGAACATAACAGAAACAGGGTGGGAGGGTAGGAAAAAAAAAAAAATCTGCTTGATTTATGAGAGGCATAGCTGTGGTCTCTTTCCCAGTTTTAATATGCAATTAAAAGCAGAATAAAAGTAAAACACAGTGCAAAGAAAACACATCACACTATACAAAATAAAAGAAGACAATAAGGTAATAAAAATACAAGAAAGCAAAAGCAAATTAACCTTTCCCTCACAGCAAGTTGTGGCAAAGCCTGGGTGAGCTTTTGCAGTAAAGTCTTAATGTGTAGTATGCTGATGTTTTACTCTGACGGAAAGTGAAAGAAATTTGGACTTGTTAAAATTAGATACAGTACCTGAAGCACCCATCCAAAAACACACAAACAAGTAAATGACATAGCAATGATTACTTTACACTGATTTTAGGAAATGCAACGCATTGTGTAATAACACTGCCCATGAAAAGCCAGTTCAGTGACTACTGTTAATTGGTTATAAAACAACAACAACAAAAAGGTGCGTAGAGTGGTGAACAAAAGCAACTGGTAAAACAAACACCACACCTGAAGCCAAAATCCCACAGCAGTCACAAAACTAATCAGTATTCCAGTATTCCAAAAAAGATAAAAAGTTTAATGACAAGCACAAAATCCCAGCAGTAAACAATCCAGAGAGTAGATAAGCATTTTTGTCTGTCCCAATGCAGACTTTATCACAACCAAAAGTGCTTAACTTCATATCCTTTAAATAATTACACCAATTAATAAGATAGCCCTTTCTTAAAAAGACAAAACATTAAAAATAACTAAAAATGTAAAAATACTTTTTTTTAAAGTGTCGAAGCCCTTTCAACCAAAATAGTCTTAACAGGTACATGTTCATTCATGCCAGGGGGCTGGCAGGCATTTAAATGGAGTTGCCACTTCAACTCAGCCTTCTCAAATCTGGTTTGACCAGTTGGCCCCCCTGGGCAACAACATCAGCATCAAGCTTTATAAACCACAACCATTCTACTACCACAACAAGTGGATCCATTTTGTTGACTCCTTATACCTGAGATGTATGATTGGACTGAAAAAATGATGGCCATAATAATTTATTCCATCTCTATTTTATATAAGCAGAGTGTACTGAGCTACTGTAAGTATCCCAGTTTGCTTTACACAAATACACATTATAGGATCATTCCTAGGCTAATGACCCAAAAGGTCCTTATTAAGTTTAGCCATGCTACCAAAATGTACAGGACAAGTTTGGATTCCATAGTTTTTCTGTAGAGTATATATAGCTAGGGCATGGATGGTTGAGCATTAGCAAGCGCCGTCTTTCTTATAGGAACATAACTGCCAGTACAGGGGTAAATTTACAAATCCCATCCACTGGTCCAGGTTGCAATTGAATAAGTGTAGGAAATAACTTTTCTTCACATGAATGGGATGCCTAGTCCAGAAAAGGGTCAGTCTTTGAGAAATATATCTCTCTCTAGAGTATGTCTTATTTATATTGCTGGCAAGATTCATGTCCCTAGATTGAGTGTTTCTGATGCCATTTGTTTTGTGAAGTCCATTAAGGCTGGATAAGAAAAGGGTTTGTAGGCCAGGCATAGACTGCCTCTTAGAAGTCTGTAGGAGACTGAGTATAAGGTTAAGGTTTTGAGGCGGTTTGCATAGAACACGTTCACTATGCCATGTATTCTTTGTTTGAAGAATCTCTGTGGATGTTCCAGTTGTTGCAACTGTCTTGTCAGGTACATACCAAAAGGAATGGGGGTACTGCACTCAATGACTGATGTATACTGAGGGCTGCGTACAATGGAACACTGACATATTTGGACCTAAATGTCATACCCTTGCTTATATGTTGCACAATGTAGAATGATTTCCATACTACAATAGACACACTGTGGTCAAATACCAATTCACTGTCTGCAGGTGTTCCCAAATGCCTGACCAATGAGTCTGCCCTTAAGGGTGTATTCTGAATGTAGTAATTTGCAAGGGCGACCATCTTTCTGAAGGAGACTATTATGCATTTTTTGGCACTGAGTTTTAGACCATCACTATAGCACCAGCTATTAGTCTTTCTCAGGCTTTCTTGGAGGGTACTTGCTTCATGTGGGGATTCTTTGACTGTACCTAGTTTGTAGTCATCTGAGAACTTAGTCAGCCAGAGGCGTTTGTCCTGAGCCTTGACTTCAGAGGACTAGATGCTAAAGAGGAGTTAAACAATCATTGTGCCCTGAGGGGCCCAATTAGTGACCTGCCATTTAGTGGAAGAAAACTCCCCTATCTAGATTTCTAGGGTCCTGTCTGTGAGCTGGCTATCCAGTGAGTGGCAGAGAGGTTTATACCTAATTCTGTATGGGGTATTGTATCAAATGCCTTGGCCAGGTCAAGCTATGCACAATGTATCATTTTGCTCTAACCCATTGCTTTATTGACTTTTTCAAAGAAGGACACTTGTTTGAGTAGGCATGGCCTACCCTTAATGAATCTAAACTGAGCTGGATCCAGTAACTGAAGGTTACCTATGTCATCATTTATTATATCCATGATAATTCTTTCCATTGCTTTATATATGAGATTAGTCAGACTTATGGGTCAGTAGTTTCCTGGGTCCATGGATGGCCTGCCCTTATGCAGATGGATAGCAGTTGCAGTACTCCATTAGTATAGCATGAAACTTGTTTGGAGATTCCAGTTGAACAGTGATTAGAGTGGATTCAATAGGTCATATTTCATATTAATAAGGCAGCAACATGGGATATATTATTAGGTCCTGTGAATGCAGTGGTATGGCCATGAAGAAAGCTGTAAGGACTTGTTCCATAGTGGTAATTGAGGCAGTTATGGTTGGGGATAATTTTTGAGAAGTGTCTGGTGGTGAAATTAGGGTAAAATGGGAGATGAACTTGTTGACCAGTAACTTAGCTATTTGGCTTTGGTAGGCTTAATTAGTCCCCCAAGTTGCTTATTAAGTTTTTTAAGAAAGCTCTTTCCTTGCTGGGCACTCCACCACCTGTTTTTGCACGTGACTTTCTTCCTTCTGGTCTTCCCCCTTCAGCTTTTCCCAGTTAGGGGTTGCCACAGAAGATCACCTGTCTGCTCATGATTGGCAGTGGAGTTTTACGGTGTCAAGTTGCCAGCCCAGCGCGCAACCTTCCATGGAAGGCACACATACGCACATACTTACTCCTAGGGCCAATTAAGAGCATCCAATCCACCTACAGCATGTCTTTGGGATGTGGGAGGAAACAGGAGCACCTGGAGGATTTCCACACAACCACAGTGAGGACATGCAGACTCTGCACAGACGGCACCCCAGCAAAGGATCGAACTGGAGAAACTCTTGATGTGAGGCGGCAGCTCTAACTGCTGCACCACCCCAGTCACCTCAAGTTTCTTCCTTCTGGTATGCAACCTATTTATACTGGGATTCCACTGAGGTGGCTTGTTTATGAGCCTGTCTTGTGCTTATTTCAGGTAGGTGCTGCTGCCTCTATCCAGTTGTATACACTGCTGTCCAGGGACTTTGTGAACGACTCCACATAGGCGACAGTGTTCCCTGTGTTTGGAGGGGGCTTGAAATTTTGAAAGGTTGTCACTTAAAAGCAGGAAGATTGCCTTGGAATAATTTCTAAAAGTTCCAGGGTTAGAAGGTTTCTCAGGCTTTATTTTTATTTTGAATCAGACAGCTTTGTGAGGACATTGCACTGGGGTGCAATGTTACTCCATGTTTGTGAGGACCAGGTCAAACATTTTTGAACCCCTAGTGGGCATACAGACTAGCTTGTCTAGGGTTTTCATGATGACAAAGTCCAGGAATTTTTTGGGTTGTGTATGTTTCCCTGTTTAAAGAAGGGTAGTTGAAGTTGCCCATGTGTTGGATAGAATGGATACGCTCAAGCTCATTTAAGTAAGTGGTGTGGGTTTTTTGGGTTCTGTATTTCGCAAGCATATGATATGGGACTTTGCTTGTGGTGAACTGTACATGAAGAAGCTCAAGAGCATCATACTGCCTGACCAACCTTGAGGTGTGATTGTTTTTGATGTAAACTGAGGCACCTCCACCTTTTGTCCTCTTTTCTGCAGTAGTGGGTCTAAATGAGTGTAAGGCATTGTAGCTCTTTACTGCCAAGGTGCTATCTGCTGCTTTAATCCATGTCTGAGTTAATACACAGACATCTATTCTCTCCAGGGTAAAGTGAGCTTGCAGAGAGTAGAGTTTTATGTTTAGACTCCTGGCATTGAGTAGTATCACCTTTAGATTATCAGGGGTTGGTTTAGTTGTTAAATGGTTTATCAGATTGGCAATGCCTAAAAAAGGCACTGTGGATATGGTCAAAGTATAAGCTAATATTTGGAAGCCGAGGGGGAACAAGCGTCAATTATATTCTTCTAGAAGATTTGGGATATTTGCTTAGAAGTTTTTACATATGTATTTTTATACCTCAAGTATACTCCAAAGAATTTTTACTGAAGTAGACAGTAAATGTTGGAGGTGTGATACGGAAAAAAGAGGTAATTTGGAACATATTTTCTGGGAGTGTAATGAGCTGGCAGACTTTAAAGGTTCCCTGCAGACTGCTCTGTTGGAGACGCTGGGTGAGCAAACTGGAGTAACTAGGGAAATGATTTTTTTTTTGAGCTATGATACAGAATTGGAATTGTCTAGACATAGTAAGGCCTTGCTGAGTCTAATTATGATGGCTGCAATTACTAGAAAATGGAAATCAAAGTCTAAACTAACCTTACTAGAAGTAGCCAATAAAGTAACAGAGATAAAATAAGTAGAACTGGGATCTTTACAAAAGGGTAGGACAAAATTACATAGGAAAAACTGGGAAACGTGGGATCACTAAATGCAGAGAAGGAACAAGGTTTAAAGGAAGGGAGGATTTGAATGAGCTATGTAATGGTTGACTGTCAATGACTGGATATATTAAAGGTGATGTATAATGTTTGCAGCTACAGTTGTGTTGGCATGGTTTGTAATGTATAATGTTTGCAACTTAGATTGTGTCAGTATGGTTTATTTTCATTTATATAAATGTAAGATTGCATATGTTATACATGATAAATAAAGATGTTTCTTGTTTTAAAAAAATCAAATATATTCTATTTATACTGTGGCATCATCCTTGGAAAAGGTAGAATGATGCTCGATGCTAGGCTCCTACCAGCCTGTGACACACAATCTGAGAGCTCCATCATGTCTTTATTCATATAATCTACGGTGGTATGTCAAAGGTCAATTATGCCCACATGGACTATGACTGAGTCATAATGGCGACTGTGGTTCAGTGACCTGAATGCATGCATGATGTAGTGGATCCTGTTTCCTAATAGACAACTGACATTAACCCTCTCTTTGCTCAGTCTGTGTGTCTCACTATGGAATCTCAAAGAGCCAACATATTGGATTGTGAGGTTGTCACCCTTATCGGTTTAGATGTCGAAACACCATGAGTTGAGGCGGAATGTGTCTTGTGGGTTTTGCTGTGGCAGTGAGCTATCAAGGTTGCTGAAGATAGCTATTGTAAATTCTGCAACTGAGAGGCCTTTGAAGTTTGGGAAGCTTTCTTTTAATGGTCTCAGAATATGTGGGTCTATGTGTTGTTCTTGTGATGTGTGTAGCAGAAGATGTGTGGTGTTGTATGTTTCTGACAAGCTGTTTGCTAAGTGTAATGGTTTTATATAAAAGCATTGCCTCCAGAGACAGTGGATACTTACATATCTCATGTACTGTATCATATTTTTCAAAAATGAAGTAGTTGCCAGAGAAAATGAGACAACATCTACATTGTCTCAGGATGTTGAAGTCTACCAAGCTGGCTATGGAGAGAAGAGAAAAGTCAAGATCCATGAATATGGGTACTTATATAGTGGCCTTCAGTGTTAGTGCTGCCAAGAGCCTATTTAAGTAAGGCTGTGATTGGTGGTAAACTAATGTTTGTGTATTTAAGTAAGGCTGTGATTGGTGGCACACTAATGTTTGTGCTCCTCGTCTATATAATCACTGTGAAAGGGAATTAAATGAATATGCAGTTGATTTGCCTGGATGCTATTTGGGTAAGAATTATGATCTTAGTCTAGTCTTGCAGACTGATTCTCCCCTTCATGCACACTGGGTGTTCAACTGACAACTACATAGTCAGGAACTCTTGTAAGTGTTTTGAGATTCTAGGTATCTGCCTCTATATAAAACACTGGTAACTACTGCTGTACAATAAGCAACATCAACAACTATATACAGGCACATCACAAAAACTGATTGGCCAAAGAACAGCCATAAAGATGATAGAGTGGACTATCAAGGATAAGAAAGAAAGTATGTACTGTTACTATTATGTAAAAGACAGAAGATATACAAAATGATTAAGAGAGAAATTAGAGGAAAGAAAAATAACTTCTGCAAGAAAAACTGTCAGAAGCTTCAAATACAAATTTGCGTTCATTAATATAACATATTTTTGAAAAACAGTATATAGATCAATAAACTTTGATCGGTTTGGAAAAAGAAGCATCTGAGGAAGTGCGAAAATATAAACAACAAAACCTAGAGATTTTTGAAAAATATAAAAAAGAAATATGGACATAAGAAAGAAAGAGAGATTTGATATGGTGCAATATTTATGCAAAGGAGAAAGCCAAGTTAAGTAATATAAAGAAAGCAGTCTCAAAGATATTTGAAGAGAAATACAAGCAAAACCATCCAGATATTGAAAATTTCACAATAAAATAGTTAATATCACAAATATGTAATGTGGAAAAAAAGATTAGTAAAGCAGAAGTTAAAGAAATAGAAGTTGAAGTTATAGAGTGCCTGCGAAGTGAATGATTTAATGTAGAAAGTCTAACACAGACTACATCACAGCATGATGGAGTGAGTCACCAGAATAAGGAAAAGCAAGAAGATCAGGAGACATGTGAAGAAGAAATATGGACATGGGAAAGGAAAAGAGATTTAATATGGTGTAATATTTATGCAAAGGAGAAAGCAAAACTAACCAGTACAAAAAGAGCAGCACTAAAGATATTTGAAGAAAAATATAGGGAAAGGAATCCGGACATGGAAAACTTTACAATACAAAAAAATAAGGAGATTAAGGGGAAAAGTAGAAAAAGAGATTAGTAATGGAGAAGTCAAAGGAATAGAAACTGAGGTTATGGAACAGCTGCAAAGAGGATTTAGTGTAGAAAATTGAATGCAGGGAGCACCAGAACAGGATAGAGCAATGGATATCCAAATTAAGGGGAAACCAGTGGAACAGGAAGCAACTGGTCAGGTGCCTTATCAAGATATTTTGGAGCCTTCCACAGGATACCAATATAAGTGTTCATTTGAAGCTAGACAGCAAAGAAAGGAAGGAACAGGAAACTGTGGAAACTCTGATACAGTCAATGTTGAGGAGTGATAGGCCAGTGAGATCATATATGATAGAGCAACGGATGGCACAGGATGAAGTTGAAGAGAATGTGCCACAGGAAGATGCTATAGAATCTTCTATAGAATGCCCATGGGAAAGAGAAAATAAGGGATATGCCCTCAGTTTGGAAGAAAATGAGTTAAGAGATGAGTTGCTTGATTTAATAGACATAGACAGATATATCAAGATCAATGAAAGAAATAGACTGGAGAAGGTTAATAAAAACCCAAAAGTCAGAAGTTTGATAAAACAAATGAACACAGTAATTAGGACTGTTCATAGAGATCCATGCAATATAACAGTAGGAAACAGAATATATTACTGTGCAGCTAAATTAATAACTGATAAAGTTCTACCACTAGAACACAGGGTAGTGAGGGAAAGGAAGGGGTGAAAGCGAATACCGTCATGGAAACATCGAATAGAGAAAACTATAAAAAAGGTAAGACAAGAAGTGTCACTGTTAGAAGATTATAGAAGAGGGAACAGATCAACAAAAATAATAAGAAAGATAGATGTGATAAAAACAATGCACAGTATTAAAACAGACCAGGATCTATTATGTACTATCATAAATAAAGTAAAAATTTCAGCACAGGAGGAAAGACTTAGAAGATACAAAGATAAATATAAAGGAAAAGTACAAAATAAGCAATTTACTGATGATCCAAAAAATTTTATATAGAATTGGGAAATAAGTCTAAAGGCATTGAAAGACTGCCAAAAAAAGAAGAAATAGATACATTTTGGAGAAGTATCTATGAAGATCCTGTGGAACATAAAGATACTAAATGGATAGAAGAAGTAAAAGAAAGAATAAGAGAGTTAAAGGTACAGGATATGAAATATGATGAAGTAACAGCCAGAGAGATTGAAATTAAGTTTAAGAAAAGCCTCTAACTGGAAAACCCCAGGCCCAGATGCAGTACCTAACTTTTGGCTTAAAGTATTAACTTCTTTGCACGAGGATTTAGCCATGCATAAGAACTATTTGTATGCACACCCTGAACAGACACCGCACTGGTTAACAACAGGAAAAACAATGCTCTTACTTAAAGAGTGAACTTTTAAGCTACCCTAAAAATTATAGACCAATAACTTGTCTTCCAACGACATATAAACTATACACGGAAATTGATGCCGACAGTTTATAGTCATTTAGAAGAAAACTCAATTATGGCAATAGAATAAATAGGCAATAAAAGAAAGTCATATGTAACAAAGGATCATTTGTTGTTAAATAAAGTTATAGTGGAGAACTATAACAAGGAGAAAAATCTAAGTATGGCAAGGATTGACTACAAAAAAGCATTTGACAGAATGCCACATTCATGGATAAAAGAGTGCTTAAAAATGTATAAGATGCACCCAACACTGATCAACTACATTACAGTAACCATGAAACAATGGCAGACCACTTTGCAATTAAGCCATGATAAAGGACAGATTATTATCCCAGGAATAAAAATTCAAAGGGGGATATTCCAGGGTGACTATGCGTCTCCGCTGCTATTCTGCCTTGCCATTAATCCATTAAGCTGTTTACTTAACAGCTTAGGCCATGGCTACAATTTGGCTCCTAGAAAACAAAGTCTAATGACTTCTCGTCTTCTCTTTGTTGATGATTTAAAACTGTATAGCTCATCAGATGAGGAACTGAAAGCACAGCTGCAGGTTGTCAAAACCTTTTTAGATGATATTAAAATGTCATTTGGTCTTGATAAATATGCAAAAGCAGCCTTAAAAAGGAAAACATCAATTTGGGAAAAGAATGTGATATAAAAGAACTTGAGCAAGAGGAAGTATATAAATACTTGGGAATTGATGAAGGATCAGCAATAAAACATGAACAAATGCAGATAAAACTCAATAAGGAGTACTTTAGAAGACTCAAATTAATCTTGAGAACAGCGCTGACATCTAGGAACAAGATCCAAGTTATAAATCAATTTGCTCTTCCTGTCCTAACTTATAGATTTGGAGTGATTGACTTGCCCCAAAAAGTGTTGGATAGATTAGATATTAAAACAAGAAGGATGCTTCATGCTCACCAAATGATTTATAAACATCAGTGTATACTAACATTATATATTCCCCATTCCGAAGGAGGGATGGGCCTCCTTGAAATTGATTACATGTATAGATCTGCAATCATGGGACTCCACACATATCTACTGACCTCACAAGCTGTAAATGTAGTGAAAGTTTTGAAACATGAGGAGAATAAATCTAAGATGATGTCTCTGCTTAATGTAGCAGAAGCATATCAATGTCAACCAGGAATGGAAATCATACCAGAAGTGGATAAACACCATGTAGCAACTGAATGTGCCAAAAAACAAAAGAAAGAATATAAGGTGAAAAACTAGATGAGAAGGCAAGAAATATGGAAAAAATATAAATATAGTTGCAAGTATAGAAAACTTCTGGAAGAGCCCCATGTTGATCAAGAACGAATGCAGGAATGGTTAAGGAGAGGCAAATTCAAACCAAGAAATGAAAGGTTAATATTGGCAGCCCAAGATAGTGGTCTATGTACACACTGGTTTACAAAGTCCATTGAGCATGTGGGAAAAACAGACAAATGTAGGTTTTGTAAAACCAAATTGGAAACAGTCACACACATTGTTGCTGGTTGTGATGCACTAATGGCAGAGGGACTGTATACTGAAAGGCATAATAATGTGGCGAGACTGTTACACTGGAGATTGTGCAAACATTATGGTATCGAAGTGGTTGAAAAACACTGGAAACATGAGCCACAAAGAATCATAGAAAATGATGAAGTTTATATCACATGTGATCACCCATTACCAACAGTTCAAACGATAGATGCCAGAAAACTGAATATAGTGGTCCAAGAAAAGAAGACAAAAGTAGCATTGACCACTGAAATTGTGACACCCAGTGACTACAGTGTACAGAGAGACACAAAGTCATAAAATACCTGGATCTGCAAGCAGAAACAAGAGCCATGTGGAAGAAAGATACCAAGACAGTTCCAATAGTAGTAGGAGCAATGGGTCTTATAAAAAAAAATAATTTACAGTCGTATTTAGATATGTTACCATTTCATGTAATCCCATACAAATTGCAGAAGGAGTCATTACTGGGCAAATTGCGGGTGCTGCGAAGAGCACTTTTGGCTGACATCAAAGAGTGAAACAATATTAATTTCATGAACTTTAATCATACTTTGACTTAGGAATGGGGTCCATTCCCGTCATAGTATTAGAAACCCAAAAGACTTGGAGAAATTTAAAAAAAAAAAAAAGCAAAGAAACTGACCAAGCAGACAAAATGGCCCACTGGTGAATCACAAAAGTACACTTGAAGCCTTCCTCTGTGATTCCCTAGCTCAGAACAGATCAGGCTACCAATTGCTGACATTAGATGCAGACCTAAATTTTCATAATGAAATATCACACAAGGGTGAACCCAAAGTGCAGAAACTACATAACAGCAACAAATTAACCAGCAAACACTTAATTGTATAAGATGGCTACAGAGCAGAAAAACAGCAGTTAAGATCAATGAAGTACAGGGGCACTTTACAATGATAAAGTTCAGAAATACAACAAATAATTCAGCAATATAGCTGCAGCAAAGTTAGATAACTTAAGAGAAGTGCAAAATATTGATCTACAGTACTTATATATGCTAGGATGGCATTGAATATAAGGAAAACACACTGTAGTCAGTGACTTTATAGATAGTGCTATAGTTGCCTGCAGGAAAGACTGTTTATTTTAGAGATACCTGCTGGGAAGACAGTTTTTTTGTTTGTTTGGGAGGCAAAATCCACTAAAGGAAAGGCCATATTCAAGTTGTACCCTCAAAAATCATCTTTTAAAACTACTGCTCTACCTTCTGGAATCAAGAAGTAAGGAGATTTCCAGAAAAAAGAAAAGTCATTTATTAATTTTTGCTATTGTTATTCGTATTTGTTGCTTATAGTTTAACATGTATTCCAGCCATATCCCTAGATAACTGAATGGGTTAGTTGATTCAGTAGTATTGGTAGAACAATTTCAAATTTCCCAGTCTTTTTGAGTATGAGCTTTGTTTTGCTGAGTACCAAATAATATAGCTTTACATTTTTTTTTTTGCAGCTGAGTATAAGATACATATGATTTAGCTAGGTGTCAAAGTGTGCACAACCTTTTTTCTAGAAGGTTTTCACTTGTTGCAGGGGGAGGAGTATAGTCTATAAATAACTATATGATCTGCATGTCGAAATACTGGAGGGGAGGGAAGGTCAGCATAAGTCTTTGAATGAATGTAGAGGGAAGCCTGACCCTTGAGGAGCTCCTTTATTAAGGATTGATTGATCTGAGAGGGAAGCTCCTACACTGACATTGAACGTTGTGTTAGACAGTAAGTTTCTAAACTAGCCATTTGCTTTGTCATTAATTCCTATGGCTGAGAGAACACTGAAGACTAGATTGTTATCCAGAAGGTTAAATTCCTTGGTGAGAGCAACAACTGTAGCACTAGTCAAATTGTTTTTATCCGTACTGACTTAGATGCCATCAGAAAGAGCCCAAATGACATTCATAGTGTTTGTCATATTTCAGGAAATAAAGCTAGTGACTGGACATGAGAAGAACTTGCTAGATTAAATGGACAGTTGAGAATAAGCTAGCTTCTATAACATTTACCCAAGGATTGTAATAAGTAAGGTTGGATGAATGTCTGAGTTGGTGGAAATATTTTGCATTTTTGAGACTTTTCTATAGTAGACTCCCAAAAGGAGGGTATAGTATTTTGTGTAAGGGGAATGCTGAAAATGTGGTGAAAAGTATCTACAAAGGGAATGAAGAACCAAGGTTGTAGTTGGAAATTACCAAAAATATGGAATTTGGTTTACAAAGACTTCCGTTTTTTTTTCATTATATAATGGAAGTAAAATGATGAGAATGAATTTGGGAGAGGCCAGGTACTTCTGTTAGACTAGGTATTGGGGATTTAAGGATGTTTCTTTGTGTGCAAAGTCAGAACTAGGCAGATTAAACATTTATTTTAAAAAAAATAAGACAAGAGAGGTAGTTGCTTATTTTAATAAGGGATGGTGAATTAGAATTGTTTCTGCTACAACATCCTGTAAGAAGGTTTACTTGCTTCCAGAATAATTTGGGGTTTGAGAAATTGTGCCATTATTGTGATGTAATGGCTAGGCTGTTGTGCCGTTTTACAGACTTTTGGAAAAGTTATTAAGTGTTGTGAATCCCTTATAATCAGAGGGTAGCTTTGGTGACTTCCATTAGGACTAAACCTCATCCCCGACCTTGAACAAAACTTATAGTGCTGGAGGTACCCACTGATTACATTTAGGCTTTAGGGGGGCTAGATATCAGTGAAAAGTATGTACTTTGGAGATTTAATAAGCTGGATGTTATATTATTCACAGTTGATTACAGATGCTGGCAGTTAAGCATGGAGGAACCGTCAACAGAAATTAGGTTGCTTTGTAGACTAATGTATATATTTTGTGATTGTATATATTTTGTGATTTTGGCTTCAGTGATATGGTTTGTTTATAGTTACTTTTTAGAGCAGAGAATGAGGCTAAGGAAATGGGGCAATGGTCACTTAGGCTGGAGCTTGTAGGAGGTGATGGAGTAAGGAATCATCATCATCAACCCCCCCTTTTCCCATTTTCTACATGGGGTTGGGGTGTCATGTTAACTGTTGCCATCCCTCTAGATTCAATGCCCCACTCCTGCGTTCTTCGATTCTCACAGATCATCTGTCACACAGTCCATCCACCTCTTTGTTGGATGCCTTCATTTCCTCTTACCTTCTTCCTGTCTGTCCCAAATCTTCTTCAACAGAATGTCTTCTGATCTTATGCACATGTCCAAACCACCGTAATCTGTTCTCTTTGATCTTTTCTGTAATTGGAGCTACCATTACTTCTGTTCTTATATCCTCATTTCTTCTTCTGTCCCACAGTGTGCATCCTACCTCATTTCTATCCCCTCTTGCTTTCTCATTTGATCTGCCTTTACTGTCCAGGTTTCTGTACCACACAGTAGTACTGGTTGTCCCATTGTTTTGTACACGTTACTTTTTAGTTCTTTGGCATTCTACTGTCCTACACTACACCTGATGATTTATGCCAGTTGGCTGCATCCCCTCTGATTCTAGATTTCACCTCTTCATCCAGACTTACCTTTTCCTTAACCACCACTCCCAGATACTTGAGCTATTAACCTGTTCCATTATTTTCCCTTCTATCACAATTCTCAGATTCTTCAAATTTCCCCATTTTCTGCCATCACCATTGTCTTATCTGTACTTAGGCTCATCCCATGTGCCTTCAGTTTTGCATTCCATTCCCCTATACTTTCCTGGAGTTCTTCCTCTGAGTCTGCCGGTAATGCCACATTGTCTGCATACAGCAACTTTGTTGATCTGTCCCCATTGAACTTTTACGAATGTAGTCCATCACCGGTATGAACAGCAATGAGCTCAGAAATGAACCCTGGTGCATACCCACTCCCTCTGGCAGCCCATGTGCAAGACCCACACTGTTCGTACTTGAGTCATTGGGTCCTTTTAAATAGTCTGCACTAATTCTACCAATGTTTCTGAGACTCTGAACCATCACAGTACTGTACAAATCAGCTTTCTTGGGACATTGTCATATGCTTTATTCAAATCTAGGAATGCCTAGTTGGACTCTTTCCTCATCTCTAGCTTCTCCTCAACCATTTACCTCACTGCATACATTGGGTCAGTTGTGTTTCATCCTGATCTGAATCTGAATTCCTCTTCTCCCATCTTACTTTCTACTGCTCTGTGCATCCATTTATCAACCACCTCTCCAGAAATTTCATGCAATGTGACGAGTTTTATACCTCTGTTCTGCCCACAGTTGTAAATGTCCCCTTTTTTCTTGTACACTGGCATGAGTATGCTTATTGTCCAGTCATCTGGAATACACCTATCTCACCACACTTCTATGAGTAACCTCAGGAGCTATTTCTCCCCTATCTCATCCAGCATTTTATCATATTTGCTGTGACCTCATCTGAGTCAGCTGTTTCCCTCACTTCATTTTCCTTCCTGCTATTTTTACTTCTTCTAAGGTAGGTTCTTCTTCTTCTTCTCCTCTCATTTTAGGCTGTGTCTGGGGCAGCATCTGTGGGAATTTATTCATTCAGAAGCTGCTGGCAATACTCCTTCCATCTGCTTTTGATGCCCTGTGGACTGTTGAGCAGGTTATTGCTGGCATCCCTTATGATTATTTTCTTTATATTTCTGCTCTTGTTTTGCAACCTGATATAGCTTCATTGTGACATCTACTGAGTCAATTTCCAGAAGTTGGTAGAGTGCCTTTGATGCCCTATTATTTGCTATTGCAACCCTTTTCTTAGCTTCTTTGTTAGCCAACCAGTATTCCTTCCTAGCCTGGTTCATCTTTTCTATCTCCCATTTTTTTCTGCACTCCTCATTTCTTTTGATGACTTGTTGGACTTCTGCATTCCACCAACAGCTTTCCTTATGTACCTTATTTCCATACCTGGCTCGGCCACATATCTGCTCTATAGTCCTCACACATGGTGCTTAGAGACACTGCCATTCTCCTTCAACTCCACCTATTTTCTCCTCTTCCTGGGCTGTTAGAGCTCTGATTAATTCCTTGAACTGTTGTACTTTCTCTCCAGTCAACTTCCAAGTGTTCAGCCTGGTCTTTGTTGACCTTAGAGCCTTCTCTGATCACTGCTTGCAGCTGATTGTAGCAACCAGTGGTTTATGCTGTGGGCCGATTGTTTCACTGGGGATGACTTTGCAATCACTGATTCTACACCAGTGCCCTTTCCTTACTAGGAGGAAGTCTACCAGAGTTGCACATTGGCCAATCTTGTATGTGATTTTGTGACTGTCTCTCTTTCTGAACCATGTGTTAGCTAGTCAAGCCATTTGCCAAATAAAAGTCTAGAATGGCCTGTCCTTCTTTATTCCTGCTGCCCCAGCCATGTGGACCCAGGCAGTCCTCATATCCTCATGGGAGGTGAAGACCCTAACCATTATGTCAACTGGTAATACGTTGGGAGCATTACCTGCTAGTAGGCTCAGTAGAGATTGTTTATCTGAGCTAAGATTTTTTGGTTGGGGGGGGGGTTCTTGTACTAGATGTTGCATACAAGAGTTTGTTATGATTTCACTAATGCCATTCCAGTGAGGGCCATGAAGGTTTATATTAAAGTCACCAAGAATGATCTAAGGCTTTGAAGACGGTGTTGCATTAATTATTTGTTGCTTTTAGAACATCACATGTGTTTCTTTTGGGGTGGGAGGAATACATACAACTGCAATGTGAAGGTTTTTATTTTTTATCTCAGTAGTGGACAGGATAATCTTGCTCAAGGACTGACTATGAATTTGATTTGAACCCAAGGATTTGAATAGGAGCATGATTACCCTTCATTTCTTCTGCTGGGATTATGGGAATAAGGGTATCTTCAAAACTAGTGGAGAAGGTCAGAGGAGCTATATCTTAGCCAAGGGTGAGTAATTGCAACAGTGTCAAGGTTATGAGTATCTAGGTGGGTGACTAACTTTCTTAACTTATTGTATATGCTTACAGCATTAAGGAGGCAAATTTGAAGTCTGGGTCATGATATTACATGCTTATGAAAACTTGGTTATGTGGACCCACAATGGGAGAACATGAATTTTAATTTTTTTGTACACACACACACACACACACACACACACACACACACACACACACACACACACACACACACACACACACACACACACACACACACACACACACATATATATATATATATATATATATATATATATATATATATATACATATTATTATTTTTTTGTAGTGGGATAAATTGTTAGGGATTGGATTACACTTGGAGGTGGTTTATGGCTTTTGGTAGAAAATGAGATTAAAATTGCTACATTGTAGGAGGGTGGCAGTTATTTAGGTTTGGAGTTATTTGGTTGCTTGTTTGGCAGGATGAAGCATAGGCTGATTATGCAAATTAGAATTAAAGTATGCATTTTTGTAACTTGCAGTTCTTGTTTAGACAAGCTGGAGAGGTGTGGACTGTTTGTACAATTGCGAGGGAGGAGCTAGATGTCTTGGTAGTTAATGTCTCTCCAACTGAGAACTAAGTATGTGTTTATGGGAAAGTGTTGGTTAAGTTTAAACAAAATATTTTCTATGGCACAACTAGAGCTGGTGGAAAAGTAGAGACACTGCAAGAGTGCGAGCTGTGAGCAGCTATCAAAAGAGTGGTGGACAGTGGAGTGAAAGTACTCAAAGTTTTCCAAAACATTCTACATCAGCCTTAAATATATAACACAGGAAACCTGCACTGTTGCTTAACTCTATAAGTGAACAGTACGATCTAGGCTCACTGGGCAACTCGCAGATGACCCTTGACTTAGAACCCTTCAATCTCTTGCAGGGGAATGGACCTTTTAGATGGTTTAACTTCATACAAAAGTCTGTAAAAAGAATCAGATACCAAGATTAGGCCCAACATAATGGGAATGTTCCAACTCTAAGATACTAGTAAACAAATAAAGTTCATCAAGAAACAGGTGCATAACAATTCATGAAACAAATTATAATAGTTATCAACCGAAGGCTTTCTTTAAATGTCCTTGCCTTAACTAACCTACAATGTCAATCATACTGTTGCAGAATTATATTCAGAGGTAAATTGCAAGCCACAACAATGCCAAATGCAAAGGACTAAGCACCTTCAAACACATAAACACACAGCAGAATATTTGGTAGGCATTAAAAGGAATCGTAACTTGACTGTATATTATAATGCACATATTTTTAAATGGTTATATGCTAAGCAGTATTCAGAAACAGCCATGCTTTCAAATTGTAATATGCAGTTTATAGCCACAAAAAAAGTAATTTCCATTTAAAAAAAAATGTGCAATTAATTACATACATGCAGTTTTCTAATTACTGATAGTTTGGCCAAATTAAACATGGTAAAAAAATATATGGGTTTATGCCTTATAAACTGTGCAATTGTGGACTAAGAAATTAAAAGTCAAATAAACTAACATAACTGAAGCAATGCTGAGCCAGGATTTAAATGAGCATTACAAAGATAAATGATTCCTTATTAAAGTGAATATATAAAGAAGACGGTGTACCAAAGTTAATCATTCAGGAAAACATTTAGAAAGAAGGAATTATTTCAGTAGGACATGTAGCACCAAAAAACACAAACCAGTGATCTTTGACTTTGAAAACCTGCAGAACAGTTTTTTCAACAAATCTACAAAATACTTCAGCAGAAATATGTCATAATGGATGATTATGTGTCTCCTTTAGTTTATAAAGTGCTGCCTGTGAGATTATCTGGAGACCAGTCTAAATTATTATAATATTCTACATGTAATAAGAGGGGTAATCATAGCCGGCCTTAGGCATAGGCCAACTAGGCGGCTGCCTAGGGCACCGCTCTAGCAGGGGCACTTTTCCAATATTTATTTGGTGTAGGTAGACCAGGATAGGGGCACCAGGTGGTATGGTAAGGGGCGCCGTGGAGTCCTTTTACCTAGGGCACCAGCTGACCTAAGGTCGCTCTTGGGGGTAATTCATGGGAAACGCAAAGAAAGGCAGATTCCGGAGAGATTAGAGTATACGCCTTTCTGACTTTCATTGTTTTTTTCTTTTTCCTTTTTTTTTTTTTGTTATCATTATGCAGTGACTGAAAGCAGGTTTTTTATCAAGTAATATTTAATTCCAGGCACAAGAAGACAAACAATCTTTTTCATGACCTGCAGATTTTTCTGTCTAAATCTCAAGGTTTAAACAGTGAACTGATGCATTATGTGCAAGAATACTAACATGTCTGTTGGCTGTCAGGCGGCATATATATATTTTAATCCAGTAATTTCAGAGGCGATATATTTTGTATACTCATCAAACTACAACATGGAAACTGCGGGCATAAATGTTGTACTGGAGCAAATCTCATTTATACACATTCAATATAGACAGCAAAACCTATTTTCTTGCTTTATATTTTGCTCATATTCTATTCAGACATTAATGTCTATACTGACTCAGTTTCAACCGTTATATGTCTTGATTTCAAATCACTCATTTCAGTGCTGACCTAATACCTACAGTTTTCATTTAACATCTATGAAAAGTCCTAAAATCAAAATATGTGTTTTTAGTCAAATAATCCATAGCAGACAAGTAAGTCCTGAATTTCTATCAACTGCAGCTAATGTTAATAGTGGGGGATAATTGGCTAAGCTTAAAATGGCTCGAAAGGGCAGTTAGCTTAGTACTAACCTATGAACCATGTATTCTTGTATTTCTGCATTTTGTTAACAGACTCGTGTCTCATGTGTGTCAGATTTGGGTTCCTCTTCTGATATTATAATTCTCCTCTGGCTACAAATGGTTAAAATAAACAAGTACTTCTTACATATCTGTACTCAAAATACATTATTGCATACATGGCAATTTTTATGTCCAGATTTAGTTGATAAATGGCTGCATATTGAGAAATCCCTAACAGAGCTTCTCTTTCATACGGCTTCCTATAGTTAGTACCTTTTTCTCATATTGAAATAACTCATTTGACTTATCTCTGGCTTCTTTACTTAGTAATTCTGGTTGCAGACTTGCCTTTTATTATTTTGTTTTCATTCTACAAAGAGACTGATCATAGTCAGTGACATTAGTCAGGGCCTGTCTAACCACCAGGAATCTGCTCACATCAGGACATTGGACAATTTTATAAATGCCTTCCGTGACATCTCTTGCCATGTCAGTATCCTACAATTTATAGTGTTTTAGATGGCATAGTGTTTTAGATGGCATAGAATGATAAAGCCATGACTGTACCCAGATGACTTGAGTGTGATTAGTGGGGTGGCATCATGCTGGAGCTAGCATGATGTGAAAAGAGGAATGATGTGGTTAAGCCTTCTGACATCTCTTGGGGGGGATGTATGTGCCTTGGGAAGACTGTAGCACTAAAATCTCCAGGGGACACCAGGGAACACATGAAGATGCTGCCCACACTGAGGGGTGGGCTATGATTAAATCACATCAGAATGTATGGGCATAAATTGAAGTTCTATTGAATGGTGACCCTTTGGAAGATGCAGGACATGTGCAAGAGGTGTGCAGGGGCATACAAACAAGCCAGCTTTTGTAATTAACTTCAATGGGTCTCTGGCTCATTCCTCTATGTGTGTGTATGTGAGTGTGTGTGTGTGTGTGTGTGTGTGTGTGTGTGTGTGTGTGTGTGTGTGTGTGTGTGTGTGTGTGTGTGTGTGTGTGTGTGTGTGTGTGTGTGTGTGTGTGTGTGTGTGTGTGTGTGTGTGTGTGTGTGTGTGTGTGTGTGTTTGGGGGGGGCAGGTGACCCTGGTCCAGTAACACTATACACCCAGGGAAAATTATGCAAAAATGTTGCATTAAGGGAAAGTGCATCTCATAGGGTAACCATAATGCCACTGATAAAAGACACCACTACATATGTAACTCATGTTAAAAAAGACACAGCTCTTATGGGTACATGATTGTAAGTGCCAGCTAGATTTATATCATATAGTTTTATCTGTTTACTTTATGGATACTACTTCAATTCAATAGCTCTTCGCCTTCCTCTTCTCCTAGACTAAATCTCACAAGCTGCTCATCTCAGTAATTAAAGTTAACTGTTTCCTTGTGAAGGAATGAATCAAAAAGTTTCAAATTATAGTATTAGGAATACAAAAGATGGATACTTGTAACTTCAACATTTGTATATAGATTGGAAGTAAGTTTTTTTTATATTTTTTTTTTTGTTACATGGATCCTGTATCCTCATGCTCTATGCATAATAATTCTAACTGCAAGGTCACACACCCTCAGAACATCAGAAATATTTAAAACATACAGTTTTTCCAATGCAGCATAGACATGATATTGACAATAATTAAGGTATGAGAATCAAAGCCCCTTAAATGAGAAATTATGTTCCATGCCAAAAACTATATAACACCACATCTGCCATTAAACCTTTATAACATATATGTGCACTATCTCATTTTACTGTACAGATCCTACAGCAGCCACGACTACCTTGTTGTAAAATGGAGAGCTGTGTTCAGTACTTACTATGGACATGGAAGTGGGTGGCACCAGCATCACCTAATGAGAAAGATGAGGTGGCACAAATGTTTCTACAAAGGGTGAAGTGACAGCAAGAAAGTCGCACACATGTTTTTCGATGATCAATCCATAACATACAGCCTGGCTGCAGAGCATAAAGGGAATAAGTTTATAGGTTCATAGATGTTTACTAGGCTAATGACCACAAGGGCCTTTTTAAGCCTAGCCATGTATCCCAAATCTCTGACAAGTTCCGATACCCTTGAGAAGTGTAAGCATGGGCCTGGGAGATGAACCACTTACAGGTTACCTGTTTGCATTAGAGACATAGGTGCCAAACCAGGGATGAATTTTCGGTTAATATTCAATTGTCCAAGTTGCACTTGAATTGGGTTAGTGAGGAACTCTGCTTCACATGGATGAGGAGCCTGCTCCATAGACAGGGTAGTCTCTGGAATACATACCTATCTCTCCACCAGGTCCTATTTATATCACAGGCAAGGTTTAAGTCTTTAGCACAAGTAATTCTGGTACTGTTTATTTTGTGGCTATGCAGGAGGTCCATCAGAGTGGACTGTGACAAAGCCCTGTATGCCAAGCATAGATATTCCCTCAAAAGCCTGTAGGAGACAAAATACAGGGATAGGGCCTTGTGGTGGTCTGTATATGACATATTACTTACACCCTGTATTCTTTTAGTGAGGAACCTCTGTGGATTGTCCAGTTGTTGGATATGTCTGGTTAGGTACATACCAAAGGGGTGCATTGTACTCAATGATAGGTCTGATAAATGCCGAATACAGTAAAACAATGACTTTCTTGGACTTAGATGCTATGCCTTTGTTTATAAGTTGCGCAACATAGAATGATTTTCTCACCACTGTAGACACATGATGATCAAAGGCTAGATTACTATCTATGTGTGTCACTAAGTCCCTGACTACTGGGTCAGTTCGAAGGGGTGTGTTGTTAATATGATAGTTACCAGGGATGGATGACTTCCTAAAGGATACTATTATGCATTTCTTGGCATTTAGTGTTAATCCATGGCTCTGACACCAGTTATTTGTCTGTGTCAGTCCCTCCTGGAGAACATTTGTATCAGTGTGAGATTCAATGACAGCTCCTAATTTGCAATCATCTGCAAATTTATTCAGCCAGAGGCCACTGACATTGGCCTTGACTTCTGAGAAATAAATGCCAAAAAGGAGCGGTCCAAGGACTGATCCTGAGGAACTCCACTTGTGACTGGCCTCTTTGCAGAGGTGGCCTCCCCATTTTCTAACTTCCTGGATCCTGTCTGTGAGCCAGTTGGCTATCCACTGGGTGACATACAGGTTTCTACCTAACCTTTTGAATTTGTCAACAATGCCTGAATGGGGTATTGTGTCAAATGCTTGGCCAGGTCAAGGTACGCAGTGTGAACAATTTTTCCCTCATCCATGGCTTTGGTTTCCTTCTCAAAGAAGTCCACCAGGTTGAGTAGGCATGATCTGGCCTTGACAAAACCAGACTGGGTTGGGTCCAGTGTCTGGAGGTTCTCAATATCTCTTTTGATCATCTCCATGATAATTCTTTCCATGGCTTTACATATAAGACTAGTGAGATTTATGGGTCTGTAGTTTCCAGGGTCTGTATATGGCCCACCTTTGTGCAGAGGGATGACTGCTGCCTTTCTCCATTCATGATGCACGACACCTGTTTGGAGGCTACAGTTAAATAGTAATTCCAGCGGCCCTGATAGGTCATGTTTCATGCTATTTAGAAGGCATCCTGGGATATTGTCTGGGCCCATTGTTGCAGTGTTCTTGGTCTTAGAGAGAGCATTAAGGACCTCTTCCCTAGTGATAGCAGGGGGGAGTTATATTTGATGATATTTCCTGAGGGAAGGTTGAGGGGGGAGAGAGGAGTAAAGTTGGAGCTGCATTTATTAGCAGCTAGGAGGTTTGCTATATCTTCTGGTTCAGTATAGGTGGCACCATTTACAATGAGCTCTACTCACAACTGTGTATTGCCTTTGAGGTTGCAGACACAGCTAAAGAATGCTTTGTGGTTGTTCTTGACCTGGGAGGTCAAACTTACCTCAAATTTGGCTTTAGTAGACTTTATTTGTCCTCTGAGTTGTTTGCATAGTTTGACGTGAGTGCTTTTATCCTTCCGGGTGCAGCACTGCCTAAATTTTGCCATGATTTTCTTCCTCCTGTTTTACATCTGATTGATTTTGTGATTCCACCAGTGTAGCTTGTTTTTGAGTTAGCTCTGTACATCATCCTGGTGGGTACAGCTATCTCTATGCAGCTATTAACATGCTTGTAGAGGGTTTCTGTGAAGAGTTCTGCATAGGCAGAAGTGTTCTCAGGGTTTATAGGGCTTGAAATTTTACCAGGTTCTCACTTAATAGCAGGAGGTTAGTCTTAGAATAGTTCCTGAATATTCCCAGTTGAACTGGGGGTCCAGGTTTTATTTTTACTTCAAAGGAGACCATTTTGTGGTCTGACCTTACCAGAGAAGGCATTACAGTAGGGCGTTTGCAGCACTCTCCTATATTAGTGAAGACCAGATCCAGTATGGTTGAACCCCTGGTTGGTCTATTGACTATCTAGTCTTGGGGGGTTGTGTTTACAAAATCAAGGTATCTCTGCACATGTGCGTTTGATATCATATAAGATTCCCAGTTAATAGTGGGGTAATTAAAGTCACCCATGAATATGGTATTGGGTTGGATGATTAGTGTTTCTAATAAGTTTAAATGCAAGGCATGGGTTTCCTGGGTCATAGAAGGGGACCTATAGTTTGCAAGGAAGTGGTATTGGATTTTACCTGTGGTAATTTGAACATGGAGTAGCTCAACTGCATTGCCCTGTTTGACCAGCCTTAAAGTATATTTATTTTTGATGTAAATAGAGACACATCCACCTTTAGTCCCTGCCTGTGAAGTAGCTGGTCTAAATGTATGGAAGGCATTATAACCTTGCACTGTTGGTGTGCTTTCCACAGCTTTAAACTATGTCTCAGAGACCACACAGACATCAGCATTCTTTAGGGTAAAAAGAGCTTCCAGAGAGTGGAGTTTTTTGTTTAGGCTCCTAGCATTGAGCAGTAATACCTTTAGATTTTCTAAGTTTTGATTTGTTATGTCAGAAGTACTTTCAGTTTGGCATTGCCTAAAAAGGCACTATGGGGGAAGACAATGTTTTAGCTAATATTGAAAAGCCTAGAGAGGAGAGGTGCAGACCATCCCTGGCAAAGCAGCGTGGTCTGCAGACCATCTCCTTCCATGCTGACAAATATTGCACCCCCTTAGAATGACACCAGAAACTAAGCCATTATTAAAGTCAATTATCTTTTGTTTGCATTGTGGCATCATCCTTGGAGAAGGTAAAATGCTGCTTAATGTGAGGCTCATGCCAGCCTGAGATACATATTCCGAGAGCTCTATGATGTCTCTCTTCATATAGTCTAGGGAGGTATGTCTCAGGTAATTTACTCCCACATGGCCTATGAGTGAGTCATATTGGTAATTGTGGTCCAATGACATGAGTGCATGTGTAATGTGGCAGATCCTAACCCCTGATAAGTTACTGACCGTAATGTTCTCCTTACTCAGCCTGGTGAGAAGGACATCATTGTCTCATGATGGAGTCTCCAATGACTAGAATGTTGGATTGTTTGTTGACTTGCCTTAAGGGCTTAGAGGTAGAGGCTCCATGAGATGTAGATCTATGTGTTGATGTGTGTGTTGTTTTGAAAGAGTGTGTTTGGGGCTGCTGAGAGTATTTCTTATGTGTACTTTGTCTAGGAGGTCTTTGTGGTTTAGGAAGGTTATATGTAAGTGCCTCAGTATATGTGAGTCTATATGTCTGCTTTGAATTGTGCATGATGGGTGCAGCATATCAGTTTGTTTGAGAATTAAATAGTTGTCAGTAAGCATGAGGCAATTTCTACATTGCCTCAGGATGCCCATATCCACCAAGCCAGTAACGGAGACAGTAGGAAAGTTCATGTCCATGGCAACAGACCCTTTTTTATTGATTAGACTGTTTGAGTGAGAATATCAGTCACTGTCAGGAGTATCTGGTTTGCAACTATGTGGACAGTGCTTGTCACTGCCAACCAGTTGTCCTGTGTGCAGAATAGATATTAGAGAAATTTCAATTGTGCTTTTACAGGAAAACTGTCACTTAAGGTGCCTGAGTCTGTACAGAGGACTGCCAAACACTTGAGGGGAAACTAATATGTAGACCCCGAAAATTTAAGGATGAAGTATTTAGGCAGATATTCTGAAGTTAGAAACAAATCAAGCAGCACTTACTGAAAACAAAGAATTAGCTTGTCAAGAATGATGAAAAGAGGGGAGTTGCTTGAATGGCTACTGCCTGGCTACTACTAATGCTGGTCTCAGCACAGCTTCACTCTGTTGAGATGCAATACTCCTTTACTTCTTCTCTCACCAGAAGCAAAATGTTAGCACCAATCCCAAGAAGAGAAATGGGCCACAGCCTATTTGGTGATCCACAGTCTTGTCCCAGATGATGCAAGGGTCTGTAGGCTTGTAGCTTTTTTTGTAGTAGATGCCTCAAATAGCAACCAGACCAATCAGGTACGTTAAGCACGGACACTCACTCTCCAACCAGAAACAGTCAGGAATCAATGCACTCTGCTCTTACTCTCACCAGGATTAGAATATAAGCCCAAATTCCAAGCTGTCACCTATAAAGTGCATTGCTGTCCTGAGTATGGGCTTCAAATCTCCACAACCAAATTGAACTGTGCACTATTCACTTATAGAGCTCAATCTTTGGGTCCAGCAGTCAGAGGCCCATGGGTCTGTGTGCACCAATATTTTCTAGTGCCCCTTTACCCATGATAACTGCCTTTCATACAAAGTATTATTTTCATGCAAACACACACACACACACACACACACACACACACACACACACACACACACACACACACACACACAGGCTGCAAGAATTCTCTTAATACCTCACAGCTTTCTTCCTGCCTTGGTAGCCTACCACAGGTCTGAAACAAGTCAGACTTCCACTTATCTGTGTGATCCTGTACAAATCCAGATAATATCTCTTTCACAGGTAGTCAGCCAAAGCAGTCTCATAGGAATGTGCCATACAGCCTGCTACGTAACAGTGTAAATACAAAGTAAACTATATGTAGGTTGATACACTAGGAAACTTAAAAGAAATGCAGTAAACGTATATATGATGCATACAAAAAACTCCAGATATCTAAGATTCCTGGCTATTTTGCTTCAAGAATACTGTCCTTAAAATAAATAGTTAGTTCTCACAGATAGTTCTGCATTAGAAAAGACAAACATCAACAACCTTACATCAACAACCTTCTCAAACAACTATTATATCAGTTATATAGCACCTTCTTTCCCCAGTCCCAGTTTCTATGATTGTTGCTAGGGAAGCATGTCTTAAACCAGTTGTTTAAGAGGAGAGCAGTCATCAAGATTTGTCAAAACACATTTGTTTTTTAACTGAATCCCCTTGATGCATATAAATACAAAATGTCCTTATTTGGTTAAATTTCACTGGTCTTTGTTATATTGGAAGAAAGTGCCATTATATCTAGATGATCAGTACACTTCCCTAGCCTGACCTTTAACCTCTGGACAGATAAACTGCCTCCTTTTTGATACGAGAACACAGACTGTCAATAGTTTTGACATCAAGTGTCTCATTCTGCAGGTAAACATGAGAAGAAAAGAAAACTATAGCACTTGTTGGTCCAGGTTGGGATTAGTGCTACTTTTTTGCTTCTTGTGAGAGAAGGAACAAAGGGTCATTGATTTTTAGCCACATGCAGCTATGTTGAGACCAGCATTATATCCACTACCAGACAGATATATCAGCTCCAAACCTTACAGACACTACTCCCCTTTCAGTCCACATTAATAAACACCTGGAACTACGAATTTGCGCTTTCCAGCTGTTTGTGTAGCCAGCTTGGGTGAAATGAGCATCCTGAGATTATGTAGCAATTGTCTCAAGTTTACTGACAACCACCTACTAAGATAAACTGACAGTGAGTGAGAGATACAGTTATATAATGTTATGGGAGGCAAAGCTCTGACATGAAGTCATGGCAGAGGGTATGCAGGTTGTCAGTACCACACAATACCACACTAAATCAATCATGTACATCTAAAACACAAACACGTAGGCCTACATATGCCGAGGTTGTTAAAAGTAACCTACCTAACCCATGAAGGCCTCTTAAATATAACCTAAGAAAAAAGTATCCACAGTAACCTTACAAGCACACAACACAGGCAGCACCCACCGAGAAACATGCATCTAAAAGCCATACTGTCTCATTTTAAAATCCCAATAAGGCAAAACTCCACACAGTCCAATATCCTAGCATAGGTGACTCCATAGTGAGACTCACAGGTGTACCACTTATCAGCCTGTGCAATGAGATGGTCAGAGTCACTTGCCTATCAGATGCCAGGATTCACCACAGCACAGATGTATTCATGTCCTTGCACCACAAGTACAGATATGACAATATCATGGTGTGCATGGATGTAAATGACTTGAAACATACCTCCCTGGACCATATAAAGAGAGATATGATGGAACTCTTAAAATATGTGTCTAAGGCAGGTATAAGATAAGGGTTTTGTTAACAATAATTTGGATTTGGGGGAGTTGCATGTCATTATCTTGTCTGATGAGTCTGAAGTTGTTTTTTTTAATAATATGGAGAGACCACTGTCTTAATTGCCTGCATCTACTGTGGTGGACCTGAAGTGTGGCAGGACCTGAAACCCTGCACTGGAGGAGTCCTCCCATTGGTCTTGAACCAACTTTCTGTGATGATGCATATATCAATGTTTTGCAGGTTGAGTGCTTGTAGAAGTGGAGTTTTTTTGTTAAGACTCATAGCATTGAGCAGCAGAATCGTTATGTTATCTAGATTCTGTGTTGTGATGTTGAAATCTTTAGAAGACTAGCATTGCCTAAAAAAATACTATGGGGTGGAGAAGGATTTTGCCAGTATATGAAAGATTTGTGGAATAGGTGGAGGCCATTCCTGGCAAAACAGTTAGAATGGTCTACTATCTCATCCTAGACTGATATCTATTGTAGATTCTTAGAATGATATCAGAGGCTAAGCCAATGGTTGAAGATAATAATCTTTTCAGGAAGTGTTGTGGTGCCTTCAGTTGTGTAAAATGTTTGGTCAGGGACATACTAAAAAGGGCATTATACTGAATGATCAGCCTGATGAGTGCAGAACACAATGGAATGATCACATCCCTAGATGTGGATGCCATACCCGTAGTAATAAGTTGTGTAATGAAAAATTACTTTCTTTCAGTAGTGGCTACATGGAGATTGGACAGTTCATTATCTGCATAGATTCCCAGATCATTAATACTGGATCAATTTTTGGGGGGGGTGTTGTCAATGTAATAGTTGCAAAGGAGGTCATGCTTGACAAAGGATACCATTATACATTTTTTAGCATTTAAGTTTTGGTCTGTTGATTTGACACCACCTATTGTTTGTGACAGGTACTTTTGGAGGTTCTTGGTATCCTCTGGAAGTTTATTATGACACCAAATTTACATTCATCTGTAAACAGTGCCAGCTGTAAAAACTTAACATTAGCTTTGTCTCCAAAAAGTAAATGCTACAGAGGAGTAGCTAAGGGACTGAACCATGGGGTGCACCACTACTGACAGGTCTTTTGAGAGAGCTAGAGCTATTCAGTATGATTTTCTGGGCTCTATTTGTGAGCCAATTTGCTATCCATCATTTAACTGGGATAGTTTATCTATGATACCTGAATGTGGGATGGTGTTGAATGCCTTTGCAAGGTCTAGATATGTGGCATATATTGATCTGCCCTCATCCATTTCTTCAGTAACCTTCTCAAAGAAGTCTTCTAGGTTAAGTAGGCAGGCTTTACCCTTGAGAAATCTGAACTGGCTTGGGTTGAGAGGTTGTAGGTTGCTTATGTCCTTATATACTACTTCCATAACGATCCTTTAAATAGCTTTAAAGATGAAGCTGGTCAGACTTATGAGTTCATAATTACCTGAATTCATTGGCACCCCACCTTTTTCCAAGTTGCTGTCCTCCACTTATATTGCACAGTGCCTGCTTGGAAGCTGATATTGAATATCATCTATAGGGGGTCTGACAGGTCATGTTTCAGTATGCTATCTGGCCGCATAACAGTGTTCTTGACCTTGAAGACTTGTTCATAGAGGAGTTTGGGGGATGTAGGTAAGGGTATGTGATCTGGGAATGTAGGATTGGAGAGGTGGGTGAATTTAGAGCTAAATTTATTCAGTAATAGATTAGCTATGCCTTCTGGGTCTGAGTATGTGATATCATTTATAACTAGCTTTGTGCAGTGTTGGGCATTGTTTCTGAGGTTTATGACACAGTTAAAGAAGGCTTTGTGGTTGTCCTTTACCTGGTTAGCTATTTTATGTCATATCTGGCTTTGGATGACTTGTTCAGGGTTTGGAGTTCTATGTTAAATTTAGCAAGAGCTTTTTTTTGCTTCTTGAGAGTTACGTTATTTTTACAAGCAATCGATTATTTTGCTATTATTATAGAGCCTGTTTATATTTGGGTTCCATCATAAGGGATTGTTTTTAAATTTGGTATTGTGTTTTCTTCAGAGAGAGAGAGAGAGAGAGAGAGACAGATAGATGTCTGTATACAGCTGTTCACATGTGCATAGAATTTGTCAGTAGAGGATTCCATATAAGCAGTGGGGTCATTGAGTTGGGAGAGGATGCTGAATTTAGCCAGGTTATAACTCAGTTTTACTAGATTAGCCTTAACATAATCTTTGAATACCACAGTATGGAGGGATCTTCTAGTTTCAGTCCTATAGTGAATATAACTGACGTGGTTTAATTTGACCATAGAGCTAGTTACAAATAGTAGGGAGCATTCCCCATATTGGTGAGGACCAAGTTCGGGATTTTTTCATGCTTGGTTGCAGTGCAGTGCAGACTAATTAAATCCAGAGGGTTTGTACTGATGTAGTCCAGAAATCTATGGGCATACATGTTTGAGGAAGTATGTCTTGCCCAGTTAATGACAGTGTAGTTGAACTCCCCTAGGAGAATGGTAATTGGCTTAATGCATATGGACTAAAAACTAGTTTTTTAGGAAGTATGGGTTGAGGGGGCCATAGACGGGGTCCTATAGTTTGTTATGATGAGACATGGCTACAAATATCAGCTATGAAGCATATTACACAATCTCTTCATCCCCACATTTGGCTGATATCTTCTTTGGATATTTTCTTACATCTAACATCTAATATTTAAAATATTAGTACCTCATACTTTGAAATCAGCATTTTGTTTTTGAACTTGCCTTTTCTTTTCAGGCCTTTACTTTTATTAAGTACAGTGGTAGCATTGTTGCCTCACAGCATGAGGTTCTTTTGTTCGATTCTCGGCTGGAATGCCTTCTGTGTGGAGTCTGTATGTCCTCCCCTCAGTCGAGTGGCCTGCGAAAGACATGCGTGAATGGGCATGCCTTCACTGAAGGCTGGGCATCGGGCTGGCAACTTGGCACCATAAAAATCTACTGCCAATCATTAGCAGACCGGAGTTCGGCTGTGGCGACCCCTAACTGGGAAAAGCTGAAAAGACAAACAACTTTTATTCTTAGGATTTTTATGAATTTGTTATATATTTTTGAAACAGGTGAATTCAAACGTACTCAAACCCACATGGGATTGAGGAAATCAGATAAAGAACAACATGTTGAAGCTTGTTAGTATTTCATAGCCTTAATACTCAGTTGATAGACTGTGACATTGAGGAAAGCTAATTATCTATTTAAGAAAATATGAAACCATAGTAAATCAGGAGTAGATAGATGATCCCCTAATTCTTTATGACATTTGATGCTTCATAGTTTGATACTTTTATTTCTCACTTATTATGGTTCAACCAAATATTAGGGTTCAACCAAACACCCTAATAATGGGCGATTTCAACTACCCCACCATTAACTGGGAAAACTACTATTGTACCAACTTCTTCACTCAACGCTTTCTGGAATTCATAAACTCCAATGCCCTGGATCAACTTATCCACACCCACACCAGGGGCAACAATACCCTAGATCTAGTCAATACCAACATGAGTAACCGGTGTTCCACACCTGAAGTCAATGCCTCATCGGTACGATCCGACCATAAGCTAATCACCCTAGATATCCACATCTTGCCCCCACCCCCATTAAGGAAACCACGGTAAAAAATTTCTCCAAAGCCAACTACATGCTTCTTAAGACAGAAGTGGTGAACTTCATGACATGCATGCAGATGGACAATACAGTTACGACTACTGAATCCTACACAATTGCACTTTATAAGCACTTACATGAGTGCATGGATTGTGCTATCCCACACAGAACCAAGATGCTATCCTCCAAAAAAAGGAAGCCAATCTGGTAGTCCCCTGCCATAAACAAACTGTACAACAGCAGGAAGAAAGTATTGCAAAAGACAGTAAAATCCTATGAGTGGAGGAGCTCCCTGGTCAGCCTCAGTAAGAAGCTGCAATCCCTCATAAAATCCTCCAAAGCTAGTTACGAAAACAAAATCGTCACTGATTCTAAAGACAACCACAAAGCATTCTATAGCTATGTTAGGAATCTCAATGGTAACACTCAGATCTGCTCTGAGTTACGGCACAATGTCACTAAATATACAGATCCAACTGATATTCCAAACATCCTGGCAGATAGGTTCAGTGCTAACTTTACTTCCCTCTCACCCCCTAAAGGGCCCATCTCTATACCGGAAGAATGCAAAGTTCCTGTAATCACAGCTGCATAAGTAAAAACCACACTCTCCAAAGCCAAGAACACAGCATCCATGGGACCAGACAACATCCCAGGCTGCATTCTACACAAACTACAGAATGAATTGGCACCCCACCTAAGTACCATGTTCAATCATAGCCTCACCTCAGGCGTTTTGGCCACTGAATGGCACACAGCGATGGTTATCCCACTCCATAAAGGGGGAGCCACCACAGACCCCGGGAACTACCGCCGCATTAGCCTGACGAGCCTGGTCTGCAAGGCCATGGAACGTATCATCATGGAACTTATAAACAAAGACATTGGTAATCTCCAAACTCTGGATCCCACCCAGTTCGGGTTTTTAAAAGGCACTTCATGTCTCCTAAACCTCATAGACTTTTTTGAAGCAGTCCCCAAAGCCGTAGACGAGAGTAAGCTGGGTCACACAGCCTATCTAGATCTTGCCAAGGCTTTTGACACCACCCCCCCACTCTGGAATTATAGATAAACTCACTAAACTAGGTATAAATCCCTATGTCACAAGATGGGTTGCCATCTGGCTCATTGACAGAACCCACACTGTGAAAGTAGCAGACTCCAAATCCGACTTCAGGCCAGTGACAAGTGGAGTACCACAGGGTTCAGTCCTGGGTCCTCTCCTGTTTGATATCTACTTCTCTGAAATGCAGGCTAACACAGAAGGTCTTTGGCTAATGAAGTTTGCAGATCACTGCAAACTGGGAGCCATAATCAAAACTCCTAATGATGTGGACATCCTACAAAAGGGCCTCACTGAGACAGATGCCTGGTGTCAAAGCCATGGCCTCAAGCTCAGTGCAAAAAAGTGCATTGTCATCCCCTTTGGTAAAAACTCTGTACCCATGAACTACAACACAGGTGGTAGTATACTTAACACCGAAAGTGTGATAAGAGACCTTGGGACACAGGTAGACAGTAGTCACTCCTTTGATAATCACATTGCCACAGTAGCCAGGAACTCCTTCTACGTGGCACACCTCATCACAAAAGGTTTCTCATCCAGAAAAAAAGAGGTTATTGTTCCCCTCTACTCATCACTCATTAGACCCATTAGAGAGTACAAAGCTCCTTTTGGTATGTACCTCATAAGACATCTACAACAACAACTGGAAAGGCCGCAGAAATACCTCACAAAGAGGATTACCGGCCTCAAACAGATGACCTACGCAGACCGTCTCAAAAAATTCCAGCTTTACTCTGTCGCATATTGCCTACTTAGAGGTGATCTCTGCCTAACATACAAAGCTATGTCAAACCCAGAGCTGTTGGACATGCTCCACTTAAAAAAATCCCAATCCCTCTGTGCTACACACTGTAGAGACCTAAACCTTGTCACCAAAATAAACAGAACATGCCGGAGGGATAGATTCCTGTCCCAGAGACTTCCCATTCTCTGGAATAAACTACCTATTTATATCAAACAAAGTTCCTCATTAGCACTCTTCAAGAAAAATCTTGATGATTGGATGGGAAATAGGAAATTCACCCCGGGGATCACTTCTGTGGCTCTGCTTGAGTGTGGCACTGGAAAATAATTTTCTTGGGTGGCAAAAGCCAGGGTACATTTTTGGCTGGGCTTGTATAGGCCCTAGGGCTGATAGCCTAGTACCTACCTATGAACTTCCTTAGTCACGTATTAATTATCACACCGAGTACTGGCAAAGTTGCAATGCTTTGGAAAATGACAACTCTTCTTCTTCTGCTCAAGGTTTCTGCCTCACTTATTTCTCCTAGTTGCTGTGACGTTATCTCCATAGTCCCACTGGTATTTAAATTATCCAAAGCTAAAATGTTACCTTGGATGAAAAATGATCTTGAATTACATAAAAAGGCCATATCCCGATTATTGCATAGTTTATGCCATTGAACTCCAGCCAGGTGTAAGTCTGTAGCATTCAGGAATCTGACAGAAGTGATATTTGTGGATCTAAGACTTTCAGCTGTGTGCCCCAAAAATACTTTCTCAGGAGCTGAAAGGATATGGGCTTGGTAGCCAGCTGCCTCTCAACACTTGGTTTTATGATTTGGCTCCTGCCTAGGGTTCCTTCACTGTGGAATTTGCATGTCTATCCTGTAGACATGTATGTTTTGAATGGATGCAATGGTTTCTTACCTCATTCAAAAGACATGCCATATATGAACTGGTGGTCCTTTAAACTGTTCACAGGACCATGTGTGATGTGATGTGTGATATGACTGTTGCATCTTTGGAACAGGCTACCAATTCATGTGAAATAGAGCACCTGCACGACACTGTTCAAGAGGAACCTGGACAAGTGGATGGGGCACTGTAAATTCTTACCAGGGATAGAGCCCACAACCCTCCTGGACATGGGCAGTCATCATTAAATGCAATCTTGGTTACTGACTAGCATTTCTGTGATATTACATTGGGATGAAATGGCTATGCTTAAAATGACCTCCAGGTTGATAGTCTAATAATCTCGTATGATCCTGTGATCCTATGTTGTGTATCCTGAGATGGACTTAAAATCTATTCAAGATTAGGTCTATGCCTTAAGTCCATCCAGTGTCAGAAAAAGCTTCAACTCCACTGTAACTTTAAATTGCATAAAGAAGGGTAAGGTGGGATCTTAAAGAAGATAAAACAATAATAAATGTTATTTTTTTTGTATCTTTCCATTCACATGCATTTTAATCATAAAGTTAATAATGTTCAGCTGAATCATACTCTGAAAATCTGTCTTTGCATGGGAAAAGAGTAGAGTAAGTTAACTCAAATGGGTATACACTTTTATGAACAGATACATATTATGGATGTAGAAGTCCCCCAAAAAGTAGCAGATGTTCCATTTTAAACAAAGAAACCTGCAGTCAGAAAATCCTTCATGGATGTTTAAGTGAAATCAGTGTTTTGTGCAGGAGAAAGCCTGCACAACTATGGAGGTTATGCCCCCGCACTCAGTGCTGTTTACTATAACCAACTTTTCACTGTTACTGAGAGAAAAGGCAAGCAGATCATTTCCTTTGTACTTTAAGGGAAAACACCATTCTCAAAATCCGTTATTAAATTTGTCTGATTTGAGCATTTGTGTCTCAGCAGAAAAAACTACTCCTGACTCAAATCGCAGAATATCTGCAACTGATTAACTGAATCTGTCTACATAGCTTTGTGCAGAGATATAGGAATATGCCCAAAGCAGTAAAGCAACCTTTTTTTAACTGATTGTATACATACCCTTAAATGTTACTCATTTTGAGTCTTAAAAATGTCAGGTTTCATGCTGTTCCACAAGGAAAGGGTCTCCAACACATTTGGTGGTAAGATTTTTTTAAACTAATATCCATGGTAAATAATGCTAAATAATATTACTACATCAAAAGAACAATATAAGTATAATGAACTGCATTTTAATCATCCATCGAGTTTTCTAATTGAAGTTGTTAGTGTTTCACATTTTGCAGGTTTGGCTAGCACATAGCATAGAGCAAAACTTAATGCCCTGAGAATCTTCTTCTTCTGGTGAGGGGTCGCTACAGCTGATCACCTTTCTGCTTATGATTGGCAGTGGAGTTTCACGGTGTCAAGTTGCCAGCCCAACCTTCCATAGAAGACACACACACATCTAGGGCCAATTTAGAGTGTCCAGTCCACCTACAGCATGTCTTTGGGAGGAAGAATACCCGGAGGAAACACACACGACCACAGGGATGGCATACAGACTCTGCACAGAAGGCACCCCAGCCAAAGACTGAACCGGAGAACTTCTTGCTGTAAGACGGCAACGCTAACCGCTGCACCAATAATGCCTCCGTAATAGGATGCAATTTCTAGAGAGATGTGTACCTTTTTAAAATGTACCTTTTTTGTAGGTGTATGCGTTTGCATGTGTGTGTGTGTGTGTGTGTGTGTGTGTGTGTGTGTGTGTGTGTGTGTGGGTGGGGGGGGCATTCAGCAAATAATTTGCTGTTTTTGGTAAAAGGTGAAGGCTGAAATGCTTTATTTTACTTATGTTTGTATAAATGGACCTGACACAATATTTAAATATTCTGACCCAGCTTTTAAATTCTCATCAAGCTGACATGTCAAATGAATCTGTTTAGGCATGACTTTCATCTGCCAATAATTTTCAGGAAAATCCTAATTTGTGCGTGTGTGTGTGTATACAGCATGCATATAATTTTGAAAGACAGGGAAAACTGTAATGACCACACTGTGCTGTTATTCAAATTATATGCTTATAATTTTAAAGCTTTGCAAGTGAATACCAATAAACTAATCGTATTCTACCAACATTTTAGGCGATATATCGAAAGGGTTCTCGTTACGGGGATTTAATTATCCCCGCACAGTTTTCCAAGGAAGAAACTGAAAGTTACAGTCAGATGACAGGCAGAGATATCACCAACAGGTACAGTAACTTGCCATTACTTTCGGTTTCTTTTTCCTGTTTACAAAATAAATAGTCTCATGTTTCACACTCTAGAAACGAGGCACTGCGGAGCAGTTTCGATTCTCCAGGTAGTAAGCTGAATAGGCTTACTCATAGCAAGCCTTTTTAATGTCCGTTGCTTGGCACAAAGCGGAAGTTTCACTTCAGATAAGTCATTAAGGACTATTGCATACAGGAATGAATGGCACCAGAATTACAGGGCAAGTCTTTCACCTAATGGCGACTTTGAAAATAAGGCTATATGCCACTGAACTACATAACACTCCTAACTTGATATATTTTTCTGAATGCAGCTCCGAACCCCGGTCTTTTTAGAAGCAGAAAGTGCGGTGCATATCCAGCAGTTATTTTCACGGGGCAAATTCTATTCGTTTTATGCTGCCCAACAGAGTTCAAACAGCCCTGCTATGTAAGACACTTAAAAAGAAGCCATCAGAAAACTTACCCCCTAACTGTCAGGTGATGCGACTCCTGTCTTTTTATTCTGACAGTTACACTTCTTTAGAAAAAGGGTTTTTAGTTCAAGACCTTCATAGCTCTTCAGAGACAGAGCATTTGCTGAAGTGTTTACTGCTGGAACATGAACAGTACTATCTGTGCACATACGATAAAGATTCAGATGGATGCATATGGCAGAGCCTAAATTATTTTAGGGGTAAAGGCAGCGAAATTAGGAGAACGCGTATTCTTCCTGTTAAAGGGGTCCCGTTGTACCCTTATATTTTAAACAGCAGCAATTCTGCGGTGTTCTACACCTTTGCAGGTGCCTGCAGTGTTTTGAGGGAGGTAAGAGTGCAAAATAGTGTTAGATAACGTATTTGTCCTACTTAGGAATGTAGAGCTATTTATACAGGTGTCCTAGTATGTCTTAGCTTCATAGGTATACTTTTGAAAACAGGTTAAATAAACATTAAGGAATTAAAAAATATTAAACTTAATGAAAATAAAATGTTTTCATGCCTATTATGTTTGATAAAATAGGCTATGCATCAGTCAGAAATAACTTTTCAATGCAGTTTAAATAAATAGCTTGTTCATTTCAGTTTAGTGTTGGATGAGCAAATATCTTATCTAGTTGCTTTGCTTTTAAAGGTTTGATGCAGCAATGTCTGTAAAGGTTTACTCTGGAGCATTACTGTACAGTTTGGCTGAGAGGTGTTTGCCACAGTTCATCTCTGATATAGGCAGGCATATACCATGTAAGCCATGGTATGCAAATACACATGTGAGTGGAACAGCACTTTGATCATAGCAAATGCATTAAGTGCTCAGTCTTCAGAAATATGAAAGAAATAAGTGAGCCAGCACGCATGGTAAATGTGTCTGTCCATACTGATTTATGTTTATATAAGCACACACACATAGGCTCATAAGTGATTACAAGGCTAATGGCACAAGAGCCTTTATAAGCCTAGTTAATAATACCCAAGATATGACAATGTTGTTTATCTTTTTGGCTTTTCCCGGTTAGGGGTCGGCACAGCAGAACTCCGGTCCACTAATGATTAGCAGTAGATTTTTATGGTGCTGAGTTGCCAGCCCGTTGCCCAACCTTCAGAGAAGGCACGCCCATTCACGCACATCTTTCAGAGGCCACTCGACCGCGGGGAGAACCTGTAGACTCCACAAAGAAGCCACTCCAGCCAAGAATCGAACAGGAGAACCTCTTGCTGTGAGGCAACAACGCTACCTCTGTACCACTATATCTTAATTTACCAGATATGGGATTGGGTAATATCAGGGTAGTGGGTCTTTGGGTGTTGGAGCCCTGAGTCATTTTACAGGCTGCCTCTGTCCATAAGGGACATGGGCAGCACCCTGGGAGTGAATTTACAGTTTCCCATCCATTTATTCAAATTCTTTTTGAAGAGAGTGAGGGACGGGCTTTGTTTTATGAAGATGGAAATGTTTTTCCATAGATGAGGTAGCCTTTGGGTATGAATCTGTCTCTCCAGTAAATTCTTTTATAGCCACAAATAAGGTTTGGATCTATGGAATGGCAACCCTCGTATAATTTTTCTTGCGAATATGTAACATTTTCATCAGAGCTGGATCAGAGAACGCTTTTTAGGTCAGGCATAAGTCCCTTTTCAGTAAATGATATGAAACAGATTAAGGGAATAGGTTTTTTAGCTGGTTTGCATAAGATATGGGTCTTACTTTTTGTATTTTTTTTTTAGTGAGAAACCTCTGGGACCGCTCCAATTGGTGTAAGTGGCTGGTTAGGTAATGCAGAAGGGAGCATTGTACTTGATTATGGGCCTAATGGGGGCTGACTGCAATGTCACTATGACTTCCTTTTATCTTGATGCCATGCCTTTACATATAAGTTGAGCCACAGGGAAGGATTGCTTCACTATTGTAGCTACTTGGTGGTCAAAGTTCAGTTTACTATTTGTGTTCCTAGATCCCTCACCACTGGGTCAGTAAGGACTTATTCCCTCATAATGACTGTTGGGGGGATGGTTGCGGGTATTTCTTTTGGGTGTGGTAGGAGGTGATGGAGGGGTAGTTTGAAATGAAGTTGGCCATCAGTTTTTATTATAGCTTTGGGTGTCAAGAAGTAACCTCTTCCATTTTTCCCTCCAGACTAGCTGCAAGTGTTGCTTTTCATGATTAACTCAGCACATTTCTGAGGGTTTTCCCTGAGGTAATGAACATAATTAAAATAACCTTATAGTTATCTTTCACCTGAGAGGCTATATTTGCCTCATAGTTTGCTTTGGCATATTTGACCATCTGTCTAATTTGTTTGTTTACACTGGTGATTGTCTTTTTGCACTGTTTTGTCTGTTCCTTCTTGGCTTTGGAGAGGATTTTTTTTCCTTTTGTTGAATAGCCTATTTATGCTAGGGGTCCACCAGGGTGGTTTATTTTTGACAGTAATCATAGGTTTGACTCAGACAGGTACTGGCTCCTCTTTGCAGGTATGTATGGGTTGTACAGTGCTCTGAGCAAGTGATTTATAGGTCGTATAACTCTCCCAGTTTATGGAGAGTTAGTTGTAGTCACCCATAAGTATGGTGTTAGGTTGAATTGTAAGAGTTTCCATTAGGTTTATGTAGGAGGTGTGGGTCTCCAAACTTATGTTAGGTGATCTGTAGCTAGCAAGGTTATGATAGGGGATCACACCTATGGTTAGTTGGGCATACAGCAGCTCAAGTGAGTCATGTTGTTAGACCTGTCTAGCAGTGTGCTTGTCCTTTATGAACACTGAGACACCTACTCCCTTTGTTTTATCCTGAACTGAGAGGGATCAAAATGTATGTAGCCTTTGATAGCCAGGGTGCTTTCCATGGTTCTGAACCATGTTTCTGTGACTGCACATATGTCTTCATTCTCCAGGGTGTGGAGTACTTCCAGGAAGTGCATTTTTTTTATTTAAATTGCTTGCATTGAGCAGCAGTACATTTAGATAGTCGCAAATGATTTTTGTTATGTAACAACCTGGCACAATCCAAAAAGGCACTATGGCAATAGATAAAGTTTTTGCCAGTATCCGGAAGCCAGTTGGTGATAAGAACAAACCATCTCTGGCAAAGCATCATGGTTTGTCGGTCATGTCTCCCCAGGCTGATAGATTTTGGATCCCTTTGTTGTGACACCAGAAACGAAGCCAATTGTTGAAGTTAGTCATTTTCTGCTGGTACTGTGGCATCATCATTGGTGAAGGTCGGATGCTGCTCAAGGCTAGATTCATACCCATGTGGGACACATACTCAGAGAGCTCCATCATGTTTCTCTTCATGTAGACCAGTGATGTACATCATATTTTGTTTACTCCCACATGCACTATGACCTTGACATACTGGTGCTTATGGTTTAAAGACCTAAGTGCATGTGTGATCTGGCAGATCCTGGCTCCAGACAGACAGCTCACTGTTTAGCCTGGTATGGGGGGCATCAGTATGTCTTACAATGGAATCCCCAATAGCTAGAATGTTTGGCTGGGTGATGTGTTACCTTATGGGCTTGGAAGTGGGGCTACTATGATTTTCAAAGTTATGTATTGTGTGAGGTGCTGTCTTTTCTGAGTGTGTGCTGGGCCACTGAGAGATGCTTTTAGGAGGTGTTGAAGGTTTGGTTAGATTACAAGTGAGTACCTCCACATATCTGGGTCTATGTGTTTGTTCCTTATTGTTGGCAGTGAGTGTTTTGGGTGTAACGCTGACATTCTGGTTTGCATTTTTCATGTGTGTATGTGACAGCTTTGCCTCCAATGACATTGTGTATCTATATCTCTCACACACTGTGTTTGTTTGTTCTAAAATTACATGGTGGTTAGTAAACATGAAGCAGTTGCTACACTGCATAATAAAACCCTCTTAAAGTAAAATAATCTGGGTTTGAGCCAAGTGCAGTAACAAATGCTTTACAACAAAAGGCAGAACTTTTGCAGTATCATATCAGAGCTCCTGTGGTATCAGGAATCCATCTGCCTTGTCCAATAAAGAATTCTAATTTAAGAAACATATTATTTGCACTGCATTTTTAATTACACATCGAATATATATATTACAGTACTAAGGGCAGTTACTTTGTGAAAACCAATGGTATAGAAAATTGCTGTACAGTTCTGGGATTTCTGGCTACACCATGCAGGTCAGAACTCTTTTGTTGATAAGATGCAGAAAATAAGTCTGCCACTTCACTCACTTTGCCTCATAGGAGCTTAGCACGTTATTCCCTCTGCTTTTTTTTTTATTTTTTTGGAGACCCGCAACTTAGGCTCAGTTTTCAGATTTCCTGCCCTTGAAATATTTCTCTTATGACAAGGTGTAATACCTCTTGCAACAGTGGTTAAAGCTATCTGAAGAATTGTTGATATATTTATTACTTCTTAAAAGATCATCCTTTCGAACACATACACAAGCCTTGATCTGTGTATAAAATGTTCCTTACCATTACCATTTATGTTTAATTTACATCCTGCTTCCAAGGAGAATTTGCAATAAAAATAGATAAACATGGTCATCAAACCAGTGATGATCTACACTGAACTTTGTTGCAGAGCAGAAAAACTGTGACCATTTGGGTGTCAAGAAAAAACCTCTTCCATTTTTTCCCTCCAGGCTGGCCTCTTCACTGGGTGGTCATAAGTTCAGAACAATAGACAACAAAAAGTGATATGAATAATTTTACCAGCAGTGAATCAGTTGCTAAATGTGTGGTGATAAATTAGCTATGAAGGCAATGTGGCAGTGTGGAAGACAGGGAACTTTCAGTAGTCACACATATGCACTGTTTCTGTGTGGAAGGAAGCCCAGCTAGAGGTCATGTCCTGCAGACTTACTAACAAGTAAGGCTAGCAGAACCTTAGTTCAAATGAAGAGGCCACTATGGTTTTACAGTCAAGTGCTAATAATGTTAGCCTAACTCAGAGGGATTGTTGTGAAATCATAAAAGAAAGGTAAATTCTTCTGTAGGGATTAGAATGCTGAACAGCTTTAAAGAGCTTTACAGTGGATGATAAGTGTATTCTTCATTGATACTTTGGGTCCTATGATTTAAACCACTTTGTTAGAATTAAGACTGAAAAGTGTTCACACATATTGAGCCTGAGGAATCGAAACACCAAAGTGAAGACCTTTGGTACAGTTTTGCAGGCACTTTTTTCTGCAGAAACTTTCCAGACATAACCTTCTGTCAAAATATGTTGTCTAATTTGCCAACAATCTGAAACACAGGTTCTACAGATTTCTTGTTAATCCAACCCAACAAAATCTCCCTGTCATTTCTTCTGGGACAGCAGAGGGTCTGTCTGTGATTATCATATATGCCCTGGCATTAGAAACCTTTGTATGTTGAATCATGAGCTACTTATCCTATAAGTATTGATCCTGACTCTCTTTCATTCTGATCAACAAACCACTATTAACTAGTAATTCCTGGAATTTTGATGTGGTAATAACTTGTTAAATTATAAACCACCCTCCGTCAGCTTCATGGCATAACCCAAGTGAACAAGTATTGAATAACAACTTTGGTGCTAGAGGTGCCAAAGGGAGGAGCTGGGAGTGAACCTCTGTCATCTGCTGCCCCTTCACAGGGGAAGAAGTGAGAAGGATCAGCCCAGAACTGTAGTGGCCTATAGCAAAGGCAGAGGTTATGTTCATCAGCAGGTCTGGTTACATTGTGTGATTAGGCACACCAGGCAGTGCATGGTACCATAGTCTTTGGCTGGCACATGCTTAGAAATACACGTGTATCATAGACCTGCATTGTATGCCTCTACCCTGGCAACATGCATGCCAGATCCACATGGCATAGGTTTGGGGGAGTAATAAGAACATTCCTACCCTCACCACTTTATAGATGGAATAAGAAGCTGCAGCTGAAAAGATAGTTTTGCAGCCTGCAAAAATGTAAGGTCCATCATTAAATGTGGACAGCTCTACTAAATGGATAGCAATGCCAAGCCCACAGGCTGCTGGGATGAGGGTATCCATGGTGTGAAAGAATGAGCAAGAAGGTAAGGGGTATGGAGGATCAAAGTCTCTTCATATTGCTTGGATGTTGGACTCTGTTGTGGCTGATCCTTCGCTGGTGACAAATGTGCCAAACGACAGATACTTTTACATAGAACAGTACTTGCTGTGTATGTATTTAGTATATCTTCTTTGTTGTTCCTTTTTAAACTTTCTCTTTCCCTTATCACTCTTTGATTGCATTTCAAACATCTGTAAATGTCATTAAGTGTAACAGATGATGGAAAATGTAAGCACATTATCAAAGCGATAGTATAAAATATGTATATTTTACTGAAGTGTACTGCAAAATTCTGCCACACAAGGTCCTCATTCTTTAAAATACTGGTGTCACTAATACTGGTCATGTAGTATGGTTTTCTTATTATTTTATTATTAGATAGCTTCAAAAATAGTGTGATGAAGGCGATTTAGAAAATAGAGTAGTAAATCAGGCTCAAAACTACTAACAGTCCTCCACAATAGGGGCAGTTAAGCAGTCTACTCCTCATAAATTCACCAAGGATTACAAAATGGTAGGAAATTCCAAATGAATTTGTGCCTTAACCTTTATTTGCCACATCTGGGTCTAAATTGAAGACACAGCTACAAAGCATGTGTCTGAATTAAGTGCACAGCTATAGTGTTTGATTCTGAATTAATGGAACAGCTACAGTGTTTGGTCTGAATTAAAAGTACATCAACACCAAATAGATAAATGTAAATGCTGAGTGTCGACAAGACTAAAAAAAAAAGTCTGAAAGCTCAGGAAATGAGCAAATCACAAAGATTGGTCTTCTCCCTCTCCCTTAAACTTCTTTTTGGAAGGAGTGCAAGCCCTCCTGCACCCTCTAATATGAGGGGGACAAGGACCCCATACCTACAAATTTATATATACCAACGCCAATATTGTCGTACCTCTTATAAAAGGGAATATACTCAGAAGTGGCCATCTGGAAAATAGTATATATAAGTCTGTTTTTTGGCTATTCAGTCTCCATGTTTTTGGACTCACTCTTGCTGGTCCCGACATTTCCAGTGGTTACCAAGGAGATGACATGAATGCTATTTCTAGTATAATGATATCACTATCATCTTTTTTACACCAGTCTATAATAGCTGGTCTTCTAACTATGCTATTAAAACTGCTAACACTCAATGCTAATATCCTGCAAATATTATTTATATTTGAGAAAATGTTCTAAGGAAAAAGAATAAAACCTTCACCATTTATTCTTTTTCCTTTGTGTTTAATCCAGTAATTTTTCTCTTTCTGTCTGTCTTATTCTTTTACCGATATAATTTTTCTATTAATATTATGTTGCCGAAATGGCAAAACAGCAAATGCTGTTTCAGTGACATAGAAACAGTGAAATACCACTAATGTAAATGGCCAGGTCACCGATTTTTTTCCTGGGGAAAAAAATCGCTTGGCCGTCATCGTGAAATTGCCCTTTACCCACTGCAGTACGATCTTGGAGTTGGTATATTTAGTGTGGGGGTTGGTCTAGGGAAAAAAATCGGTGACCTGGCCATTCGCGCTAGTGGTATTTCACTGTTTATGTGTCGCTGAAATGGCATTCTCTGTTTTGCCATTTCGGCAACATAATATAGACCCTTTTTTCTTTCTTTTACTATATTCCAGGTAATATCTTCTTCTTTACAACTTCAGTATGTTCTTCTACATTTTGTTCTTGTTTTTTATATGTCATACATTTATCATCATTTTTTCTACTGTTTCTTCTGTATTTTTTTTTACATGGGTTTGATCTTGTTTTTCTTCACTTAATAGTTCCATAACCCCTTGAATTATTTCAGACACAGTAGCTTCATGTATATCTACTGTCCCTTCTTTACAATCCATCCACATATGACATACTGTTTTGCATTTATAACATTTTAGCTCACATGTTTTTGCATCATGACCTATCACACCACATTTAAAACATTTCCTTTTTGTACAGTCAACAATCAAATGATCTGATTTTCCCTAGTAGAAACAAGTTTTGGGTTGACCCCAATATTTTACATTCTTTAGATCATCTATATGTATAATACTAGGCATATGAATGATTTTATCATTTTCCATTTTTAATATAGGATTATAATCCCAACTGCAAGTCCATAATACTCTATTGTTGAAAACTACAGAAATGTCCAATACATCTTTACATAGGCTATTTAAATGTCTTTTCAAAGTCTCTTTTTCAATTTCTGTTCTAAAGTGAACATGAATTTTCTTCTTAGTTTCTCTGAATAAACTTTAACTACATAAGCATTCTATTGAGTACAACCTTTTTAATTTTCATATTGACTGAAATGTTTTTCCATTGCTATTTTTCAATAATTATATCACAAAAAAGTTTTTTTTTGCTTATATGAATGAAAGATCTTAACTCTGCTGGAGAAGTTCCTTGAGGTGAAATTACATTGTCCCATACCTCATATCTTTCTATTTCTCCTTCTTCCTTGGAGAAAATCCTAATAGTATCATTTTGTCTTTGTTTTTTAACAGTTTCTTTTCCTGATGTTCTTTTTTTTGCTTTTTCCTTAACCATATGAGTGTAAGTTTTTGTCTTACCATCTCCTGTTTTTTTATAGGTTCATAGGTTCATACTAAGCTATCTGCCCTAGGGCATTTATAAGCCTAGCCAGAGTGTGTGTGGCTTTCGCCACCCCTTGGAATGAGAATACTATGCCCATGTAGGGTTTAATTCATTGTGCCTCTGTCTAGTAGTGACACAGAAGTGACCCCCGGGGTAAAGCTACAATCTCCCATCCACTCGTCAAGATAATAATCTTTTCAGGAAGTGTTGTGGTGCCTTCAGTTGTGTAAAATGTTTGGTCAGGGACATACTAAAAAGGGCATTATACTGAATGATCAGCCTGATGAGTGCAGAACACAATGGAATGATCACATCCCTAGATGTGGATGCCATGCCCGTAGTAATAAGTTGTGTAATGAAAAATTACTTTCTTTCAATAGTGGCTACATGGAGATTGGACAGTTCATTGTCTGCATAGATTCCCAGATCATTAATACTGGATCAATTTTTGGGGGTGTGTTGTCAATGTAATAGTTGCAAAGGAGGTCATGCTTGACAAAGGATACTGTTATACATTTTTTAGCATTTAAGTTTTAGTCTGTTGATTTGACACCACCTATTTTATGTGACAGGTACTCTTGGAGGTTCTTGGTATCCTCTGGAAGTTTATTATGACACCAAATTTACATTCATCTGTAAACAGTGCCAGCTGTAAACACTTAACATTAGCTTTGTCTCCAAAAAGTAAATGCTACAGAGGAGTAGCTAAGGGACTGAACCATGGGGTGCACCACTACTGACAGGTCTTTTGAGAGAGCTAGAGCTATTCAGTATGATTTTCTGGGCTCTATTTGTGAGCCAGTTTGCTATCCATCATTTAACTGGGATAGTTTATCTATGATACCTGAATGTGGGATGGTGTTGAATGCCTTTGCAAGGTCTAGATATGTGGCATATATTGATCTGCCCTCATCCATTTCTTCAGTAATCTTCTCAAATAAGTCTTCTAGGTTAAGTAGGCAGGCTTTACCCTTGAGAAATCTGAACTGGCTTGGGTTGAGAGGTTGTAGGTTGCTTATGCCCTTATATACTACTTCCATAACGATCCTGTAAATAGCTTTAAAGATGAAGCTGGTCAGACTTATGAGTTCATAATTACCTGAATTCATTGGCACCCCACCTTTTTCCAAGTTGCTGTCCTCCACTTATATTGCACAGTGCCTGCTTGGAAGCTGATATTGAATATCATCTATAGGGGGTCTGACAGGTCGTGTTTCAGTATGCTATCTGGCCACATAACAGTGTTCTTGACCTTGAAGACTTGTTCATAGAGGAGTTTGGGGGGTGTAGGTAAGGGTATGTGATCTGGGAATGTAGGATTGGAGAGGTGGGTGAATTTAGAGCTAAATTTATTCAGTAATAGATTAGCTATGCCTTCTTTGTCTGAGTATGTGATATCATTTATAACTAGCTTTGTGCAGTGCTGGGCATTGTTTCTGAGGTTTATTACACAGTTAAAGAAGGCTTTGTGGCTGTCCTTTACCTGGTTAGCTATTTATGTCATATCTGGCTTTGGATGACTTGTTCAGGGTTTGGAGTTCTATGTTAAATTTAGCAAGAGCATTTTTTTTTTGCTTCTTGAGAGTTACGTTATTTTTACAAGCAATGGATTATTTTGCTATTATTATAGAGCCTGTTTATATTTGGGTTCCATCATAAGGGATTGTTTTTAAATTTGGCATTGTATTTTCTTCAGAGAGAGAGAGAGAGAGAGAGAGAGAGACAGATAGATGTCTGTATACAGCTGTTCACATGTGCATAGAATTTGTCAGTAGAGGATTCCATATAAGCAGTGGGGTCATTGAGTTGGGAGAGGATGCTGAATTTAGCCAGGTTATAACTCAGTTTTACTAGATTAGCCTTAACATAATCTTTGAATACCACAGTATGGAGAGATCTTCTAGTTTCAGTCCTATAGTGAATATAACTGACATGTGGTTTGATTTGACCATAGAGCTAGTTACAAATAGTAGGGAGTATGCCCCATATTGGTGAGGACCAAGTTCGGGATTTTTTCATGCTTGGTTGCAGTGCAGTGCAGACTAATTAAATCCAGAGGGTTTGTACTGATGTAGTCCAGAAATCTATGGGCATACATGTTTGAGGAAGTATGTCTTGCCCAGTTAATGACAGTGTAGTTGAACTCCCCTAGGAGAATGGTAATTGGCTTAATGCATATGGACTAAAAACTAGTTTTTTAGGAAGTATGGGTTGAGGGGGCCATAGACGGGGTCCTATAGTTTGTTATGATGAGACATGGCTACAAATATCAGCTATGAAGCATATTACACAATCTCTTCATCCCCATATTTGGCTGATATCTTCTTTGGATTTTTTCTTACATCTAACATCTAATATTTAAAATATTAGTACCTCATACTTTGAAATCAGCATTTTGTTTTTGAACTTGCCTTTTCTTTTCAGGCCTTTACTTTTATTAAGTACAGTGGTAGCATTGTTGCCTCACAGCATGAGGTTCTTTTGTTCGATTCTCGGCTGGAATGCCTTCTGTGTGGAGTCTGTATGTCCTCCCCTCAGTCGAGTGGCCTCCAAAAGACATGCGTGAATGGGCATGCCTTCACTGAAGGCTGGGCATCGGGCTGGCAACTTGGCACCATAAAATTCTACTGCCAATCATTAGCGGACCGGAGTTCGGCTGTGGCAACCCCTAACTGGGAAAAGCTGAAAAGACAAACAACTTTTATTCTTAGGATTTTTATGAATTTGTTATATATTTTTGAAACAGGTGAATTCAAACGTACTCATACCCACATGGGATTGAGGAAATCAGATAAAGAACAACATGTTGAAGCTTGTTAGTATTTCATAGCCTTAATACTCAGTTGATAGACTGTGACATTGAGGAAAGCTAATTATCAATTTAAGAAAATATGAAACCATGGTCAATCAGGAGTAGATAGATGATCCCCTAATTCTTTATGACATTTGATGCTTCATAGTTTGATACTTTTATTTCTCACTTATTATGGTTCAACCAAATATTAGGGTTCAACCAAACACCCTAATAATGGGCGATTTCAACTACCCCACCATTAACTGGGAAAACTACTCATGTACCAACTTCTTCACTCAGCGCTTTCTGGAATTCATAAACTCCAATGCCCTGGATCAACTTATCCACACCCACACCAGGGGCAACAATACCCTAGATCTAGTCAATACCAACATGAGTAACCGGTGTTCCACACCTGAAGTCAATGCCTCATTGGTCCGATCCAACCATAAGCTAATCACCCTAGATATCCACATCTTGCCCCCACCCCCATTAAGGAAACCACGGTAAAAAATTTCTCCAAAGCCAACTACATGCTTCTTAAGACAGAAGTGGTGAACTTCATGACATGCATGCAGATGGACAATACAGTTACGACTACTGAATCCTACACAATTGCACTTTATAAGCACTCCCACACAGAACCAAGACGCTATCCTCCAAAAAAGGAAACCAATCTGGTAGTCCCCTGCCATAAACAAACTGTACAACAGCAGGAAGAAAGTATTGCAAAGAGAGTAAAATCCCATGAGTGGAGGAGCTCCCTGGTCAGCCTCAATAAGAAGCTGCAATCCCTCATAAAATCCTCCAAAGCTAGTTACGAAAACAAAATCGTCACTGATTCTAAAGACAACCACAAAGCATTCTATAGCTATGTTAGGAATCTCAATGGTAACACTCAGATCTGCTCTGAGTTATGGCACAATGTCACTAAATATACAGATCCAACTGATATTCCAAACATCCTGGCAGATAGCTTCAGTGCTAACTTTACCTCCCTCTCAACCCCTAAAGTGCCCATCTCTATACCGGAAGAATGCAAAGTTCCTGTAATCACAGCTGCATAAGTAAAAACCACACTCTCCAAAGCCAAGAACACAGCATCCATGGGACCAGACAACATCCCAGGCTGCATTCTACACAAACTACAGAATGAATTGGCACCCCTCCTAAGTACCATGTTCAATCATAGCCTCACCTCAGGCGTTTTGGCCACTGAATGGCACACAGCGACGGTTATCCCACTCCATAAAGGGGGAGCCACCACAGACCCCGGTAACTACCGCCGCATTGGCCTGACGAGCCTGGTCTGCAAGGCCATGGAACGTATCATCATGGAACTTATAAACAAAAACATTGGTAATCTCCAAACACTGGATCCCACCCAGTTCGGGTTTTTAAAAGGCACTTCATGTCTCCTAAACCTCATAGACTTTTTTGAAGCAGTCCCCAAAGCCGTAGATGAGGGTAAGGTGGTTCACACAGCCTATCTAGATCTTGCCAAGGCTTTTGACACCACCCCCCACTCTGGAATTATAGATAAACTCACTAAACTTGGTATAAATCCCTATGTCACAAGATGGGTTGCCATCTGGCTCATTGACAGAACCCACACTGTGAAAGTAGCAGACTCCAAATCCGACTTCAGGCCAGTGGCAAGTGGAGTACCACAGGGTTCAGTCCTGGGTCCTCTCCTGTTTGTTATCTACTTCTCTGAAATGCAGGCTAACACAGAAGGTCTTTGGCTAATGAAGTTTGCAGATCACTGCAAACTAGGAGCCATAATCAAAACTCCTAATGATGTGGACATCCTACAAAAGGGCCTCACCGAGACAGATGCCTGGTGTCAAAGCCATGGCCTCAAGCTCAGTGCAAAAAAGTGCATTGTCATCCCCTTTGGTAAAAACTCTGTACCCATGAACTACAACACAGGCGGTAGTATACTTAACACCGAAAGTGTGATAAGAGACCTTGGGACACAGGTGGACAGTAGTCTCTCCTTTGATAATCACATTGCCACAGTAGTCAGGAACTCCTTCTACGTGGCACACCTCATCACAAAAGGTTTCTCATCCAGAAAAAAAGAGGTCATTGTTCCCCTCTACTCATCACTCATTAGACCCATTAGAGAGTACAAAGCTCCTTTTGGTATGTACCTAACAAGACATCTACAACAACTGGAAAGGCCGCAGAAATACCTCAGAAAGAGGATTACCGGCCTCAAACAGATGACCTACGCAGACCGTCTCAAAAAATTCCAGCTTTACTCTGTCGCATATTGCCTACTTAGAGGTGATCTCTGCCTACCATACAAAGCTATGTCAAACCCAGAGCTGTTGGACATGCTCCACTTAAAGAAATCCCAATCCCTCTGTGCTACACGCTGTAGAGATCTAAACCTTGTCACCACAATAAACAGAACATGCCGGAGGGATAGATTCCTGTCCCAGAGACTTCCCATTCTCTGGAATAAACTACCTATTTATGTCAAACAAAGTTCCTCATTAGCACTCTTCAAGAAAAATCTTGATGATTGGATGGGAAATAGGAAATTCACCCCGGGGATCACTTCTGTGGCTCTGCTTGAGTGTGGTACAGGAAAATAATTTTCTTGGGTGGCAAAAGCCAGGGTACATTTTTGGCTGGGCTTGTATAGGTCCTAGGGCTGATAGCCTAGTACCTACCTATGAACTTCCTTAGTCATGTATTAATTATTACACCGAGTACTGGCAAAGTTGCAATGCTTTGGAAAATGACAACTCTTCTTCTTCTGCTCAAGGTTTCTGCCTCACTTATTTCTCCTAGTTGCTGTGATGTTATCTCCATAGTCCCACTGGTATTTAAATTATCCAAAGCTAAAATGTTACCTTGGATGAAAAATGATCTTGAATAACATAAAAAGGCCATATCCCGATTATTGCATAGTTTATAAACACAAGATGCAGGGTTCGAGTCTCACAAGGGATAATTGGCTAGGTTTAAAATGGCTCGCAAGGGCAGTTAGCCTAGTACTAATCTATCAACCTATGAACCTAAACTCCAGCCAGGTGTAAGTCTGTAGCATTCAGGAATCTGACAGAAGTGATATTTATGGATCTAAGACTTTCAGCTGTGTGCTCCAAAAAATACTTTCTCAGGAGCGGAAAGGATATGGGCTTAGTAGCCAGCTACCTCTCAACACTTGGTTTTATGATTTGGCTCCTGCCTAGGGTTCCTTCACTGTGGAATTTGCATGCCTATCCTGTAGACATGTATGTTTTGAATGGATGCTATGGTTTCTTACCTCATTCCAAAGGGTTCCCTATCAGAAGCCTGAAACACCATAAGCTTGAAAATCAAAATCCTGAAACCAAAAGCCTGAAAATTCAAAATCCCGAAAACCCAAAATCCTGAAACTCAAAATCCTGAAAACACAAAATGGACATACTGACGTCATTGTGGCTTTGCTATTGTTAGCCCTGTGGTGTTAGGTCATGCGTTAGGTTCAGGTAAGTGTGCGGTTCGTTTTATGTTAGGGTTAGGGGCGGTTTAAGTGAGTTAGGGTTATGGCGCAGGTTAGGCATGTATGCAGTAGTGACAAATATTGGGGTTAGGGGCAGTTTAATTGAGTTAGGGTTAGGGCGCGGGTCAGGTGAGTGTGCGATAGTGACAGACCTTAGGGTTAGGGTTAGGGTCAGGGTCAGTTGGTAGATATTAGTGTCTTTATAGTGACATATTAGCATTATTTGTGTTTTCAGGATTTTGAATTTCAGGATTTTGGGTTTTCGGGATTTTGAATTTTCAGGCTTTTGGTTTCAGGATTTTGATTTTCAAGCTTATAGTGTTTCAGGCTTCTGATAGGGAACCTTCCAAAGACATGCCATATATGAACTGGTGGTCCTTTAAACTGTTCACAGGACCATGTGTGATGTGATGTGTGATATGACTGTTGCATCTTTGAAGAGGCTACCGATTCATGTGAAATAGAGCACCTGCACGACAGTGTTCAAGAGGAACCTGGACAAGTGGATGGGGCACTGTAAATTCTTACCAGGGATAGAGCCCACAACCCTCCTGGACATGGGCAGTCATCATTAAATGCAATCTTGGTTACTGACTAGCATTTCTGTGGTATTACATTGGGATGAAATGGCTATGCTTAAAATGACCTCCAGGTTGATAGTCTAATAATCTCGTATGATCCTGTGATCCTATGTTGTGTATCCTGAGATGGACTTAAAATCTATTCAAGATTAGGTCTATGCCTTAAGTCCATCCAGTGTCAGAAAAAGCTTCAACTCCACTGTAACTTTAAATTGCATAAAGAAGGGTAAGGTGGGATCTTAAAGAAGATAAAACGATAATAAATGTTATTTTTTTTGTATCTTTCCATTCACATGCATTTTAATCATAAAGTTAATAATGTTCAGCTGTATCATACTCTGAAAATCTGTCTTTGCATGGGAAAATAGTACAGTAAGTAAACTCAAATGGGTATATACTTTTATGAACAGATACATATTATGGATGTAGAAGTCCCCCAAAAAGTAGCAGATGTTCCATTTTAAACAAAGAAACCTGCAGTCAGAAAATCCTTCATGGATGTTTAAGTGAAATCAGTGTTTTGTGCAGGAGAAAGCCTGCACAACTATGGAGGTTATGCCCCCGCACTCAGTGCTGTTTACTATAACCAGCTTTGAAGTCACTGTTACTGAGAGAAAAGGCAAGCAGATCATTTCCTTTGTACTTTAAGGGAAAACACCATTCTCAAAATGCCGTTATTAAATTTGTCTGATTGGAGCATTTGTGTCTCAGCAGAAAAAACAACTCCTGACTCTCAAATCGCAGAATATCTCCAACTGTTTAACTGAATCTGTCTACATAGCTTTGTGCAGAGATATAGGAATATGCCCAAAGCAGTAAAGCAACCTTTTTTTAACTGATTTTATACATACCCTTAAATGTTACTCATTTTGAGTCTTAAAAATGTCAGGTTTCATGCTGTTCCACAATGAAAGGGTCTCTAACACATTTGGTGGCAAGATTTTTTTTAACCTAATATCCATGGTAAATAATGCTGAATAATATTACTACATCAAAAGAACAATATAAGTATAATGAACTGCATTTTAATCATCCATCGAGTTTTCCAACTGAAGTTGCTAGTAAGTGTTTCACATTTTTGCCGGTTTGGCTAGCACATAGCAAAACATTGAATGCCCTGAGAATCTTCTTCCAGCTTTTCCCGGTTAGGGGTCACCACAGCAGATCACCTATCTGCTCATGATTGGCAGTGGAGTTTCACGGTGTCAAGTTGCCAGCCCAACCTTCCATAGAAGACACACACACATCTAGGGCCAATTTAGAGTGTCCAGTCCACCTACAGCATGTCTTTGGGAGGAAGAATACCCGGAGGAAACACACACGACCACAGGGATGGCATACAGACTCTGCACAGAAGGCACCCCAGCCAAAGACTGAACTGGAGAACTTCTTGCTGTAAGACGGCAACGCTAACCGCTGCACCAATAATGCCTCCGTAATAGGATGCAATTTCTAGAGAGATGTGTACCTTTTTAAAATGTACCTTTTTTGTAGGTGTATGCGTTTGTGTGTGTGTGTGTGTGGGGGGGGCATTCAGCAAATAATTTGCTGTTTTTGGTAAAAGGTGAAGGCTGAAATGCTTTATTTTACTTATGTTTGTATAAATGGACCTGACACAATATTTAAATATTCTGACCCAGCTTTTAAATTCTCAACAAGCTGACATGTCAAATGAATCTGTTTAGGCATGACTTTCATCTGTCAATAATTTTCAGGAAAATCCTAATTTGTGTGTGTGTGTGTGTGTGTGTGTGTGTACAGCATGCATATAATTTTGAAAGGCGGGGAAAACTATAATGGCCACACTGTGCTGATTATTCAAATTATATGCTTATAATTTTAAAGCTTTGCAAGTGAATACCAATAAACTAATCGTATTCTACCAACATTTTAGGCGAATTATATCAATATATATCGAAAGGGTTATCGATACGGGGATTTAATTATCCCCCGCCAGTTTTGCAAGGGAGAAGCTAAACGTTACAGCCAGATGATAGACTGGAGAGATCACCAACAGGTACAGTAACTTGTCATTACTTTCGGTTTCTTTTTCCTGTTTACAAAATAAATAGTCTCATGTTTCACACTCTAGAAACGAGGCACTGCGGAGCAGTTTCGATTCTCCAGGTAGTAAGCTGAATAGGCTTACTCATAGCAAGCCTTTTTAATGTCCGTTGCTTGGCACAAAGCGGAAGTTTCACTTCAGATAAGTCATTAAGGACTATTGCATACAGGAATGAATGGCACCAGAGTTACAGGGAAAGTCTCTCACCTAATGGCGACTTTGAAAAGAAGGCTATATGCCATTGAACTACGTAACACTCCTAACTTGATATATTTTTCTGAATGCAGCTCCGAACCCCGGTCTTTAGAAGCAGAAAGTGCGGTGCATATCCAGCAGTTATTTTCACGGGGCAAATTCTATTCGTTTTATGCTGCGGCGCCCAACAGAGTTCAAACAGCCCTGCTATGTAAGACACTTAAAAAGAAGCCATCAGAAAACTTACCCCCTAACTGTCAGGTGATGCGACTCCTGTCTTTTTATTCTGACAGTTACACTTCTTTAGGAAAAGGGTTTTTAGTTCAAGACCTTCATAGCTCTTCAGAGACAAAGCATTTGCTGAAGTGTTTACTGCTGGAACACGAACAGTACTATCTGTGCACATACGATAAAGATTCAGATAGACGCATATGGCAGAGCCTAAATTATTTTAGGGGTAAAGGCAGCGAAATTAGGAGAACGCGTATTCTTCCTGTTAAAGAGGTCCCGTTGTACCCTTATATTTTAAACAGCAGCAATTCTGCGGTGTTCTACACCTTTGCAGGTGCCTGCAGTGTTTTGAAGGAGGTAAGAGTGCAAAATAGTGTTAGATAACATATTTGTCCTACTTAGGAAGGTAGAGCTATTTATACAGGTGTCCTAGTATGTCTTAGCTTCATAGGTATACTTTTGAAAACAGGTTAAATAAACATTAAGGAATTAAAAAATATTAAACTTAATAAAAATAAAATGTTTTCATGCGTATTATGTTTGATAATATAGGTTATGCATCAATCAGAAATAACTTTTCAATGCAGTTTAAATAAATAGCTTGTTCATTTCAGTTTAGTGCTGGATGAGCAAATATATTTCATCTAGCTGCTTTGCTTATAAAGGTTTGATGCAGCAATGTCTGTAAAGGTTTACTCTGGAGCAATTACTGCACAGTTTGGCTGAGAGGTGTTTTCCACAGTTCATCTCTGATATAGGCAGGCATACACCATGTAAGCCATGGTATGCAAATACACATTTGAGTGGAACAGCACTTTGATCATAGCAAATGCATTAAGTGCTCAGTCTTCAGGCATACACCATGTAAGCCATGGTATGCAAATACACGTTTGAGTGGAACAGCACTTTGATCATAGCAAATGCATTAAGTGCTCAGTCTTCAGAAATATGAAGGAAATAAGTGAGCCAGCACACATGGTAAATGTGTCTGTCCATACTGATTTATGTTTATATAAGCATACACACATAGGGTCATAAGTGATTACTAGGCTAATGGCACAACAGCCTTTATAAGCCTAGTTAATAATACCCAAGATATGACAATGTTGTTTATCTTTTTGGCTTTTCCCGGTTAGGGGTCGGCACAGCAGAACTCTGGTCCACTAATGATTAGCAGTAGATTTTTATGGTGCTGAGTTGCCAGCCCGTTGCCCAACCTTCAGAGAAGGCACGCCCATTCACGCACGTCTTTCAGAGGCCACTCGACCGCGGGGAGAACCTGTAGACTGCACAAAGAAGCCACTCCAGCCAAGAATCGAACAGGAGAACCTCTTGCTGTGAGGCAACAACGCTACCTCTGTACCACTATATCTTAATTTACCAGATATGGGATTGGGTAATATCAGGGTAGTGGGTCTTTGGGTGTTGGAGCCCTGAGTCATTTTACAGGCTGCCTCTGTCCATAAGGGACATGGGCAGCACCCTGGGAGTGAATTTACAGTTTCCCATCCATTTATTCAAATTCTTTTTGAAGAGAGTGAGGGACGGGCTTTGTTTTATGAAGATGGAAATGTTTTTCCATAGATGAGGTAGCCTTTGGGTATGAATCTGTCTCTCCAGTAAATTCTTTTATAGCCACAAATAAGGTTTGGATCTATGGAATGGCAACCCTCGTATAATTTTTCTTGCGAATATGTAACATTTTCATTAGAGCTGGATCAGAGAATGCTTTTTTGGTCAGGCATAAGTCCCTTTTCAGTAAATGATATGAAACAGATTAAGGGAATAGGTTTTTTAGCTGGTTTGCATAAGATATGGGTCTTACTTTTTGTATTTTTTTTTTAGTGAGAAACCTCTGGGACCGCTCCAATTGGTGTAAGTGGCTGGTTAGGTAATGCAGAAGGGAGCATTGTACTTGATTATGGGCCTAATGGGGGCTGACTGCAATGTCACTATGACTTCCTTTTATCTTGATGCCATGCCTTTACATATAAGTTGAGCCACAGGGAAGGATTGCTTCACTATTGTAGCTACTTGGTGGTCAAAGTTCAGTTTACTATTTGTGTTCCTAGATCCCTCACCACTGGGTCAGTAAGGACTTATTCCCTCATAATGACTGTTGGGGGGGGTGGTTGCGGGTATTTCTTTTGGGTGTGGTAGGAGGTGATGGAGGTGTAGTTTGAAATGAAGTTGGCCATCAGTTTTTTTTATAGCTTTGGGTGTCAAGAAGTAACCTCTTCCATTTTTCCCTCCAGACTAGCTGCAAGTGTTGCTTAACTCAGCACATTTCTGAGGGTTTTCCCTGAGGTAATGAACATAATTAAAATAACCTTATAGTTATCTTTCACCTGAGAGGCTATATTTGCCTCATAGTTTGCTTTGGCATATTTGACCATGGGCCAAATTCAGGAAGCCTCCGTGTAAGAGTTATAACTCTTACACGGAGGCTGCAGTTAAACTGTGTGATGTCAGCATGTCATGCATATGCATGAGGTGCATGAGGCATGCTGAATCACACTAGTAACTCTTACACGGTCCATGTAAGAGAGTAGGGGGCGTGTCTGTAGGCTAAGCCCTGCAAGCGGACACGCCCCCAGAAGACTAGAATGGCTGAAAGTAAACAGCCACGAGAGGCCATGGAAATGTGAATAAACACACTACACAACACATGCCCCGATAGACCATCAGTGTATAAAGTGAAGAGATGTTATAAAATTAAATTAAAACCTTTTTTTTTTTTTAAACCCCGTAAATGTTTGCTACTGTGTGCGCCCGTGTGCGTGGGTGTGCTACTAGCGCAATCACAGTTAGCAGTCAGTGGAAAAGGATATAAGAACTAAATATGCAAAGTAAGCCAAGAAGTAACAGCGTAGCGGTAGAGTTGCCGGCCTAAGAGTAGGCAGGCAGGGTTCGAGCCCCCACAACAACCTTTTTTTTTTTTTGTAAATAAGCACTAAAAAGCCCCCTGACAGTATTGTACAAATGTAAATGTATTCCCTTTTGTAAAATGGAATGAAATGGAGCATATATTCCGAAGTAACACAATAATAAAAATAGTCAGAAATGTACTGATAGCTAAGCTGCTGTGAGACGGAGTGCCCGTAGCTGAGTAGTGTTTAAAAAGCTGCAAACTGTGTGCCCGTTGCTAAACACTGGTTTAATAGGCTGAAACCGTTTGCAACTAGCTGTGCTTAGCTGAACATGTGTGTCACTAGCCAATTAAGGTTTATCCCAGCGCACACCGTTTGCGCCGCTCCCACAAGCTAACTGCCAGTGCGCGTTACCTCCAGCAAACGGCGCAGACCTGGTTTTAAGTGCTTAAAAGTGCTTTTGGCATGTTTGATTGACAGGTCCTCAACTCATATCTTTCAGGAAAATCAAAAATCAGTTGTCAGATTCGAACCCAGGATACCATGCACTACAGTCAAGGTACTAAACCACTAAGCCATGACAGCAATACCTAGAAAGGCAGAAATAGCATATATATGGGATAAAATCCAGAATGGAGCATGATAAAGCATTTTCAGTGAAGTAGATACAATTCCAAAACGGCCAATCAGAGAAATGTGCGGGAAAGCGGCATATATAAGCCCCATAGGCGGGAATACACAGCAGAAACGATTGTAGAACAGACCTGCAGTTAGAATGAGTGGAGTAGGTGAGGGACGTTGCTTTCGAGCACAGCGTTGGGGCGTTGAGGAGTCCAGATACATGGTCTGGCTCCTTGTCCATCATCACGAGGCCCAACTCATGCAGGGCCAGGTCTCATGGGGAGCGATAGGGCAGAGGCATGGGACCAGTTGGCTCGTGATCTAACCAGTGCTACTGGCATTCCACGCACTGGTGAGCAGGTCCATCACCACCATGCGGACCTGAAGCGACGCAAGGAAGACCAGTTGACCGAATGGATCCAGGAGGCCCGGGATATGCCCAACGCCCCACTACTGAGTAAGTTACATTTTGCTTATGTATGTAAGGATTTCAACTGGCCGATACCATGGAGATGTGTAGTCCAATATTACTTTCGTATTACAGCTGCAGGTGTCCGCTCTGCGAATCGCGAGATGTATGGCCGTAGGCTGGTGCGGCTGCGCCACCATGCAGGTTAGTAACCCCACCCATTACTTGTAAATAAATATTGTACTGTAGCATGTATCAGAACACTGCAG